>NC_035107.1:37222720-37517592 GCF_002204515.2 Aedes aegypti | reverse complement strand
TTACAATGTGTCCTATATTACTGCAAAAAATAGCAGTGTTAGAGCTGGAAACAAGGGTAAAATGGCCTTTTTTTGTGATACTGCATTGTAGTAACTGAGACATGAACTGTTTTCGCTATACACCAAGTTTACCACCCATTTTTGTCTGCTAAAAAATGAATTTTACAAACCTTGATGTTTTATTAGTTTTATCCTTAGTGCTATTGTCTGAAAATGTCGAATCCAATGCACAAAATAGCAGAAATCTACATTCTTTGGAAGTGATCCATAACCGTGGTAAACGATCATTTCCTGGTCCATATTATGGATCACTAGTTAGAAGTGCTAATATTCGATATTTAGAATCAACACTCAAGAAATTTTTTTTCCAAAGATGAATTCATACTAAATCGAAGCGAACGAGCATAAAATATGTTATAAAATTTGTATTTTACCACCTGTGGGAGCTTATGAATGCTGACGGCACTTCTTACAGAAAACGACCATATAATGATAGCTGTGTGGTACCAACTAAACATTTGTCAAATACACCGTTATTTAGCGGTCGAATGTTGTGCTTAACATTACAAATGGTAGAAGACAAATAGTATAACATGGGAAAAATATGTTTTACGTCAACGTTTATGTTTTGAGCGAGTTATCCGATGTTGAACGCCAAAGTGATCCGTCACTGTGGGTGATCCGTAACTGTGTGGGTATGGAATATGGAAACTGAAAAAAACTACGTACTGCATACTTGTAGCGTTTTGCACTATTTGGTTCCAACATGACGCTTTATGACAATAATGATGTGGATGCCAACAGGTTCAATTTTTGAAAAGGAGCCTCAAACTAATACCAATCCCATGCTACGGGAAACTTTCAGGACAGTCTTACATAGAAATGGCAGGTGTTTGTGGGATGATTGTGTCGAACCACATGTGTGGAGGACCGTTGCTTAAGAAATTTGAGATACATTTATTTAAGTCGTTCGAGCAATGTCTAGTCTTTATGAGTAGTTGCAATTATGATTACTGCGTCGTAGTGGGAATATATTTACCTAAATAATGTGCTGCATTTCAACTATCGTTACATTGCAAATCAGTAATGTCAACGAATTAAATCATGTTTAAAACTGCAATGCTTACTGTGGTTCATTTGCTCTATGCGGAGATTGCTCACTGCGCGTTATTTCCGCGAGGCAATCCAAATTTTTAAATTTCCCCGCAATATTAAGATTTAAGAAATAAAATCATTCCAAATCGAGCATTAAAAGAATAAGAAGTCCAGAAAAGTTGTAGTTCCAAAGTTATTTGCCCAATAAAATTTAGTTCAAAGTGTTGGAAATTTGATAAGTGAAGAGAAAGAAGACGCCTAGTGACTGTTAGCGACACCTCCGTGAGCTTTGTGCTAGTGCTTTCGCCGGTATTGCCGTTTCCCGCCGAGCATATTGGCTACTCGACAGCAAGTGGCCGTTTTACTCCACCGTTCCAATTCCAACGGAAATCGCGAACCTGCCCCAACATCGGGTTTTTGATGAGTTTTGATATTATGTCGTATTAAGATTCTTGGTTTAAAACTTACTTCAAATTATCAATAAAATTTGAACCTTAAAAAAATTTCAAAATTACTTGAAAATTATGAAAAAGTTCTGAACGTGGACAACATAGCATTGAGAAACTGCAAATTTAGAGTGAAAATTTCATTCATGTTCATTCAATTCGTCTTTCAATGAGCGAAATTTGATTTATTGATTTCTCGCAAAAAATAATGTTGTGCTTTTCCATTTCGAAATACCCTAGATACCCAATTCAAATTTTAAACCTAAATCCTGAACCATCATTAATTTTAAAATAATAAATGCTGAATTTTTGATTATTAATAGTGATTTTTTCCTAAAATAAAATCATCAAAATTAACTGAAACTATAGAACTTTGAAACTTTGATGTCGGTATCAGTGTTGTAAAGATTAGGTTAATGCCTTGCGTTATTTTTCATCCGATACTTGTAATAAGAAGTGACCAAAATTAAACATTCCGAAAATGCATTTATTTTATTGGGGGCCAAGTAAATTTTGTCACGTTATAAAAGGGGGGAGGCGTGAATAAAGCTAGCTTGATTTTTTATATAAAATAATGTACGTATCTTCCTTGTTTAAAGTGAAAATAAATAGAAGCATAACTCAAAATATCAAGAGCACATATATAAAGAAACAGACAGTGGTTTGTAGTACAATGCTGTTATCGATTTATACCATGGATTTGGTTAGGCGTGAATATATCATGGATCGCATTACCAATCATAAGTGACTCCCAGAACCTTATCCCACTAGCTCTATATTCTTTCCATGACAGCTGTGAAGATGCAGAAGATTCTTCTGTCTTAAGTAACAATGGTTGTCTTACTAACAATACTTTCCTTTCCGATGGCCGTAAGGACGGGGCCGGCGCCGTTATTAATTTTAAAATTTGAGTTCTCGATTTGTGCACTTTGAGAATGGTTATCTAATCCCAAGTCTCATTCATTCGATCTCTGTGCAACTTCGATTGTTCTGGTCAATCACGGAGTAACAACTACGAATTGTATGGTCATCAGTGCTCATGCTCATGCTCAACATTGATTACTCTTGACCCGCGATAACATTGCTAAAAGTTAGAGTAGAAGCATATGCTATGCCGTTTTTGTTCGAAACAAAACTCGAAATTTCGCGAAATTCCATTTTATTCCGCTTGTTATCAATTTTCCGCGGAAATATTTTTACAATTTGGCGAAACGAAACGAAATCATAAAATAAAAATTTCGCCTGCACGAGTTCCGTGGAATTCCGCGGAATTTCGTTTCGAAGCGTGTTTGACGGAATCATTCGGTATTTTGCATACCCTTACATTTATTAGTATAATATAAAAATTATAGAAACATCTCACGGTAGTACAAATGAGTTGGATCGCTGAAATACCGGGTTTATGACGTCACCAACTGCCTGAAATGCATTGATCGTGGAATGTCGCATCGAAATTTAACAATTTGCGAAGGTTTAAAATAATCACTGTTTCAGTACACCTTTGGGGAAACTGAATAGGCTTCATAGCAATTAGGATGAGACATTGAAGACAATTTGAAGGTAAAAAAAGAAAATATATGTAAACTGTGATATCCAGCCGGGGGACAATCCAGGGACGAAATGGATCAGCGAAGTGAAACGGAGATGAATCCTTTAGAGATGACTTTCCTTCAGAGTAATAATTTAAACACGAGCTAATACGTTCATAGTTGATAACCAAAAGAGGCTTCTCCGATGGTTTCTTTAATCTTTTATATGATTACCATATCCGTTACAGGGCGTTATCATTCCATCATTAATAAATTCAGATTGTAGTGGTAATGTAATTTATGGCAAAGCTACACTGATCTAAACTAGTTGTTGAAAATCAGAACACAACAACTCCTCCACCTTTTGGATGTTTGATACATCAATTCGAATTGATCTGACAAAATCTAACTATCGATTGGAACTTAATTTCAGAAAGATTTTAGACATGATAGGAATATATTCCTTGAGAACTTAATGAAAGCTACATTTACTTAATATATACAAATGCATCATCTCGCTTTTCTTTCCGGTTTCTTTTAGAACGCCGAGGTGGTTCATCCACCCAGTCGGCAGGTTTTTTCCTTTTACCAGAAAACTTTTCTTCTTGGTAATATTTATCACTACGGTTTTTATTCACATCATCACTGAATCTCTCGGAAACACAATTGCCTGGCCCATCGGTTACATCGATCGCCCTCTGCTTTGTTAACACCACGTTTGGACGCATCTCTCTGTCTGAACCTCCTGACGTCCTAATCTGTTCTCTGTGTACCGTGGCCACAACGTTTCCAATTAGAACCTGGAATAAGTTTTGAGAGATTTGCTTTAGGTAAGTTGCTTTCAACCATTTTGCTGGATGATTGGGTTTATGATTCTGATACCAGATCACGTCACCCTCCATCAGATCATCTAGAGGATTTTTTCGTTTCGTCCTGGAAACGACCTCCAGTAGATTATCCTCATTAGAGGTTTTAGCTGGTTTTAGTAAAAACTTCCTATAATGTTTTTTTGGATTCAGCAAGTCGATCAATTTTTTAGGTGGATAAGCAAACACTCTTTCGGATGGGAAATGCCCATCAGCCGTCAATGAATTATTCCTATAATTGATTAAAAATAAATTAATCTGGTCCTCCAATTCAAGTTCGCGATGCTCAGGTTCTAATAAGAACTTTTTTAAAACGTCCTTCACCGTTCTCACAAACCGCTCCGCCTGACCGTTGCTTGCTGGATGCTATGGAGGGCTTTTTAGCACCTTAATCCCTTGGTTTTCCAAGAAAAGTGTGAAAGCAAAAGAATTGAATGGAGGACCTCCGTCTGAAACTAACACATCCGGAAGACCAAACCTGGCAAAAAATGCAACTAATTTTTTGAGGACTTTTCCACACTCAGTGCCAGTTTTCATCCATTCTACTTCCACCCACTTTGAATAACTGTCAACAATCAATAGAAACGTGTGGCTTGAAAAATGGAAAAAGTCCACATGAACTCTGCTAAAAGGCCTTGTTGTGGGAATCCATTCCGAATCAATTTTCTGTTTCGAAATGGTTGCCATACTGTTACACACATCACATTTCTTCACAAATTCCTCTATCTGCGAGTTTATGCCAAACCAATAAACAGACTGCCTTGCTAACCTTTTCATTTTTACAATTCCTACGTGGTTACCATGTAAGAGATTCAGAACATGCGGTTGTAATACCGCTGGGATGACCACGCGATCCTGATACAATAAACATTCATCTACTATCTCCAATTCATGTTGATTCGCAAAAACGTTTGTGAAATGTTTGTTCAATCTATCAGGCCAACCATGTTTCATGAAAGAAATTACTTTACACATAAATTCATCATTTTTGGTAGCATTTGCAATTTTTTCATGGTCCAGCGGTACGTTTTTACTGAAGTTTAAACTCTTTACAAAATCCGTATGTAATTCATTTGGTATTGACTGAGGCAAAGGAAAACGGGAGCAAAAATCTGCGTTTCCCATTTTAGACGAAGGTCTATAGCGGATCTCAAAGTCGTATATGGACAGCTCCAAAACATATCTTTGTATTCTTGTGACAAATATTGAATTTCGTCCCTCTTTACCAAATATTCCTACCAATGGTTTATGATCTGTAAAAACTAAAAACTTTTTCCCGTAGAGGTATTTGTGAAATTTTTTAATGGTACAGACCAATGCAAGAGCTTCCAGATGCAAAATGGGGTAAGATTTTTGACATTTATCAAGAGAAAACGAGGTAAAACTAATTGGCTTTTCTGTTCCATCTATTACATGGGCAATGACACCCCCTAGTCCATACCCTGATGCATCAGAGACTATAACAAGTGGTTTATTTGGGTCATAAAATTCAAGCAGATCTGTTGCCAAAAGTGCATTTTTAGAATCCTCAAACGCTTTACTGCAATTGCTATTCCAACCAAATTTTACATCCTTCTTCAATAGATTATACAAATGAAACAGCTTTGTAGAGAGGTGAGGAATGAACTTTTGGTAATAATTAATCAAACCCAAAAAAGATTTCAATTCACTTACATTTCTTGGCACGTTTGCGTTTTTTATTGTAGAAATCTTGTCGGGACATGGTTTTAAACCTTCTTCGCTAATAACATGACCAAGATAGTCCAACTCTTTAACAAAAAATCTGCATTTGTCTAAATTTACTTTAATATTTGCCTTTGACAACTTCGCTAAAACTATCCGCAATTTAGAAAGACAGTCTTCAAAGTTTTTTCCCGCAATCAGTACGTCATCTAGATAAACATAAACCCCGTCAATACCATGTAATATTTGATCCATTATTTGCTGAAATATGGAAGCGCTTGATGAAGCTCCTTGAGGTAGTCGATTGTAAGTATATAAACCTCTTGTTGTATTAATGACCATAAATTTTTTGGAACGATCTGTTAATTCTAATTGAGTGTATGCACCTTCAAGGTCAAGAGCGCAAAACAATTTACATCCTGCTAATTTTGCAAACAAATCTTGTGCAGTTGGTAAAGGGTAAGTATTCGGTATTATCATCTTATTTATTGAAACTTTGCAATCTATTACAAGTCTTATTTGGTTGTTCTTTTTAATTACCACGATAACCGGAGAAGCCCATTGACTAGTTTGTATTGGTGTTATAACCTTCTCCCTTTCTAGTCTATTTAAGTAATCATCAACCTTGTCTTTTAATCTGTATGGTACATCGTAGGCTTTTTTAAAAATTGGTTGTTCCGTTTTCAATACTAGATCAGCTTGAAAGCCCACAATAGGTGTCGAAAAATCCTTAACAAAAACTTTAGAAAACTGTTGTTTCAAGTCACTAATCAACACCTCATTATTGTCAATGACCATGTTGTTGATCACAACTTGATTAGAAAAAAAATCCGCCAGTTAGGGAACAAAACGTCCAGCCAAGGTCGACCCAATAATGGAATAAAATTATTGCAACAATCTAGCACTAAAAGTTTCAAAATTGCTTCCTTTCCTTGAAAACTGACAAAAACTTTCGCTTCACCAAGCACGTCTAGTTTGGACCCATTAACAACAGCCAAATTTTTATTGCACTTCTGCAAAGGTTTGTCAAACAATGAAAAGTATTGTCGTTTATTTATTAGTCACCGCCGACCCACAATCGATTTCCATACTAAGTAATTTGCCTTCAATAGTCAGCTCCAACAAACAAGGGTTATTGATTTTGTTAATAAAAGTAATATTCATGCATTCAAATTCTTCATTCTCGCTCTCACCTACGTCCATGTCGTCGTCTTCGGTATCCGAGTCCTTGGTGGTCATCCTATTGATCATGTCATACAAATCCTCATCCACTGCCGGAGCTTGCTGATCCTCCACCATGTTCACAGCATCTCTCTTCCAGTTCTTCAATTTAAAGCATCGTTTTTTAATATGACCCTTAATTCCACAGTAGTCACATGTGAAGTTAGCAAAGCGCGATAGTCTTTTATGTTCTGGATTCCGCCATTCGCCTGTGTTCAATGACCTCGATTTACCCCAATCAGTTGGTTGTCTTTGGTAAACCCCTTGACGTACTGGCCATTGTCTATATCCTAATCGATTCTTTACAGAACCTCTGGAATTTTCACCTTGCCTTGCCAGCTCATATGTTCTAGCAAGTTTCCTCATAGAAGTTCCAACTGCATTGGCACCTGCCATTTTCAAAGAGGCTATTTGATCCCAATTGTTTTCCCGACTTCCCAAAGCTTTAGCGTTAGTTTCGGCAATTTGCCATGTCGTTATACTTTTCTCAGCCGTCTCCAACGTCAGCTTTTTTTCGTTTAGAAGCCTTTGTTGGAGGGCTTTGTCGTTAACGCCAGCTACGATGCGATCTCTTATTGCCATATTTTTGAAATCGCCGAAGCCGCAAAACTCAGCCTGAAGCTTCAGGGCTAAAACAAAATCTTCCAGAGTTTCACCAGCTTGCCTAATTCGGGAATTAAATTGGACACGCTGTATCACATCAGGTTCAATTTTGTCAAGCCTGGCTTTCAATTTGGTTACAATGTCCGCATACACAGCGGTATCTAAAGCCCCATTAGGATATAATAATTTAAGTTCGGAATACAAAACTGTTCCCCCTAATGTTATCTAAAAAGAGCGGCGCTACTAGTTTGACCACGCGGAAACGAGGACTACCGAGAACAAGTGAGAAGAGATAAAAACAACTGTATCGTTCAGAGTATGAACAGCGAATGAGCTTTATTGAAAGTGTATTTGAATACAAAGGTGCGCCAGAGCTTATGACGTTTATGTTCAAGGTTATTTAATATAAAGGTGATGTCAAATACAACGAAGGGTGATTAGTTGTGAATACACACTCTTATTACCCCCCGTCAAGCCAATAACCCAAGTAAATCTCTTAACTTCTCAAATTGAATTCGTGGTAACCCATTGGTCATGACGTCTGCTATTTGGTCTTCCGATGGCACGTAAAGTAGACGAAAAGTTCCATTATCTATCTCGTTCTTCACAAAATGGAAACGTACATCTACGTGTTTCATTCTCCTGGTTGGCTTATCACTTTCCGCTACACGATTGCACGCCTGGTTATCTTCGTGTATTACAGTTGGATCAGCAACTTGTTGTCCCAGATCACGTAGCAAACCTCGTATCCAGATAGCTTCGGTGACTGCCATAGTGAGGGCAGCGTACTCGGCTTCTGCCGAAGATAACGCCACGGAAGTCTGCTTCCTTGTACACCAAGACACCGAAGCTCCTTGTATTTTGAAGACGTATCCTGACAGAGATTTGCGGTCAACGATATCTCCCGCCCAATCAGCGTCGACAAATCCTTCCAGAAGCCTTGCATCCGGCTTTCTGTGGTATATCAGCTTCATGTCGAGAGTTCCTTGGACATACCGAAGAACACGTTTGAGATGCGAGTAGTGTTCATCGGTAGCGCAGCTCTGAAATCCGCTAAAGTAGTTTACCGCCAAACACAAATCGGGCCTCGAAGTAACTGTCACGTACATCAAACACCCTACAAGTTCCCTGTAAGGATGCTGGGTGAATTTCGTCGAATCAACACATTTCTCCAGCTTCAATACGGTAGCCAATGGTGTTTTTACAGGCTTGCAGTCGGTCATTCCGAAACGGTTCAAAAGACTTTTCAGGTACAGTTCTTGTCCGATTTTTAGCACACCGTCCTTCCTGTTTCGTTCAATCGTCAGTCCCAAAAATGTGCTTACTTCCTTTAAATCCGTCATTTCAAATTCATCGCCCAATTTCTGTTTGATACTGACGAGGACATTCAACGAACGACATGCGATTAGCATATCATCAACATAAATAATTAGAATGACGGTCTCTTTCTCAATGTTTGCGATGTACAAACAATTATCTGCTTGACTGCGCCTGAATCCCAAGCCGGTGACGTAATCATGGAATCGAGCGTTCCATGCTCGAGACGCTTGTTTAAGGCCATACAAAGATTTTTGCAACTTGGCCACTAGCGAACCGGCATCAAATTCACCTGGCAAACGCATATAAATGTCCTCTTCGATGGTCCCGTTGAGGAAAGCCGTCTTCACGTCAAGTTGGTGCAGATGCATTCCGGTGTGGTTCACAATAGCCAAGAGAGTTCGCAATGTAGTGAGCTTAGCGACAGGAGAGTAAGTTTCCTCGTAGTCGAGCCCCTTCCGTTGGGAGAACCCTCTAGCTACCAAACGGGCTTTGTAGCGGTCAATCCCTCCAGATTGGTTCCTCTTTATTTTGAAAACCCATTTACAATCAATCAAGTTCCTACCTTTTGGCGGCGACGTCAGGCTCCAGGTTTTATTCCTTACCAACGATTCCATTTCCTCAGCAATGGCTGCCTTCCACTGCGGCCAATCGCTGCGCTGTTTCAGGCCCTCCACCGTAGTCGGCAGATTCTCGACAAAGTCTTCAGCGCACATCGCCAAACCACAGGTCATTTCGTAACAGTCGAACCACGCCGGCTCACGGCGTACACGGCCACTTCGCCTGGCTGAGACCCGAGGCTCCGCCGCTTCTTCGTCGTCATCCACATCTGACTCTTCTCTGCTGACATCACTAACTGTTTCTTCTTCTTCCGGAATCCCTGATTGTACTTTCGGTTCTTCAATCACTAGGTCTACCGTCTTCGGAACATCCACTTTCACTTCGGATTGCTTTCCGAACAACAAGTTTTCGTCAAACACAACGTCTCTTCCACTCACAATCTTCCGTTTTTCAGTGTCCCAAAGACGGTAGCCATTCACCGTGTATCCAACATGGAATAGCTTTTTGCACTTTGCGTCCAATTTCGATCTCAATTCCTTCGGAATGTGAAGGTACGCGGCACTACCGAACACTCTCAATTTCTTCACGTCGGGTTTCTTCCCGTACCACAACTCGAAGGGAGTTTTCTTCTCATCCACCGCCGACGTTGGACACCGATTTGTGAGGTACGTGGCCGTGCATACCGCCTCACCCCACATTTCTTTCCCGAATCCGCTCTCCGCCAGCAAAGTACGGGCACGCTCCATCAATGTGCGGTTCATCCGCTCCGATACGCCATTTTGTTGGGGCGTGTACGGCACCGTAAACTCCATGGCAATACCTTTCTTCCGGCAAAACTCGCGCATTTGATCGTTCGCATATTCACCACCATTGTCTGTACGAAGCCTGGCGATTCGAGTACCGAACCGAGCCGTAACTAAAGCCTCGTAATCCCGAAAACGTTCGAACACTTGGTCTTTTGACTCGAGCAGAAATATAACCGTGAAGTGCGAATAATCGTCTATAAACGAAACCACAAACCTTTTACCGTCCCACGTCACTGGCTTAATTGGACCGCAAACGTCACTGTGGATTAGTTCCAGCGGCCGCGATGATCGCCTCTCCTCACTCTGCTTGAACGGCAACTGAACGATCTTACCTGATAAACACGGTTCACAAACCATCACATCATCGTCTAGTTTCTTCAGTTCAAGACCGTCCACCATATTGTGTTTCACAAGTTCACGGAGACTATCGCAACCCACATGACCGTATCTTTGATGCCACAATAACGCACTACGCGAAATTCTTCCGGCCACCATAGCGCTTCCATCTCACTACGTTTGCAGTAAATGTCCAACTCGTACAACTTTCCTTTTAGCCAGCCAACCGCCGAGACAACACCATTCTTCACGATTTCTGCTTTCTCGCCATCAAAACAAACTTTCCAACCGGCTTTCGCGACCCGCTTCACTGAGAACAAATTACAGCTCAGCCCCGGTAAGAAAAGCACATTTCTCGCCACGCACTCTTTCGGAACACCGTCGACGAACGCATACAACGACACATCACCACGAAGCCTCTGCCCGTTCGCCACCACGATTTCTACCGGCTTTTCTAATCGTCGCATAACCGAAAAACACTCTGCATCCTTTAGCATGTGGTCGGTGGCACCCGAATCGATAAACCACCCCACTTTCACCAAATCGTCACTTTCAGCCGTCAGAAACGCGATCTCCGGCTGCTCGTCACTAACACCAACATGAGCTTTTTGCTTGTTCGCTTCGTTTTTCGGCCTCGCACTACCACGCGCAGGGCTGGTAGCGACCGACTTCACCACTCGGCAATCGGCCTTTTTGTGGCCGAGCTTTCCACACAAAAAGCACTTGATCTTCCTCACATATTTGCTCGAAGCCATGGCAACACCATCATGGCTGCCGCTTGCTTCACCACTCGACTCGAGATTTCGCTTTTTCATGTCCACATCCAAAAGCCTTCGCTTGACAAAGTCCATCGTGACTCCGCCCGGAAGTGTTTCGATTGCCGTCACCACCGGGTCGAACGACGGGGGCAGTGTCAACAATAAATGACACACCGCATCCGACTCCTCGACGTTTGCACCACTTCCTTTGAGCTCACGAATCAATTTATCAAAATTCACTAGGTGTTCCGCCATTGTCTTCCCAGCCCCCTCCACATAACGCAATGTGAGGAGCTGTTTCCTGACATACAACTGGCCGGCAACACCTTTACGCTCGAAAATATTTTTCAACGTTTCCCAAATTTGCTTTGGCGATTGGCACTCTTTAACTAGTTCGAGCTGGCTGTCCGCGATCGCCTGCACAATGATCGATTTACACTTTTTCTCCTTCATTCTTCGCTCCAGAACTTTCTTCGTCTTTTCCGCACGTGCTTCCGCCGGCTCCAAACAGTCCAACAAATCGTGCATGTCCAGCACGGTCTCGAGGCGGAATTTCCAGTTATAGAATCCCTGGCCATCGAACGCGACAATCTTGCTTTTGTCCTCCATCACACTGGGCACATAACCTAAAAAGAGCGGCGCTACTAGTTTGACCACGCGGAAACGAGGACTACCGAGAACAAGCGAGAAGAGATAAAAACAACTGTATCGTTCAGAGTATGAACAGCGAATGAGCTTTATTGAAAATGTATTTGATTACAAAGGTGCGCCAGAGCTTATGACGTTTATGTTCAAGGTTATTTAATATAAAGGTGATGTCAAATACAACGAAGGGTGATTGGTTGTGAATACACACTCTTATTATTATCAAATGAGCTTTTTTCATTTCGTCGGAAACTGCGTTGGCTTGAAAGCAATAGGCAAGCCGGTCTACCCAATCACAAAAGGAAGAGCCTTTTCTGTATGGCTCAATCATAGTAGTCAATCCATTTAACGCCATTGTTAGAAAGAATAACAATCTAAAATTCAAATAAAAGAATTCTAACAAAAGGCACCAATAAAGACCCCAAAATGGAGTAAATTGCACAATTGGTAAAACACTGTAACAATATGCCAAATTATAGGCGTTTGTCGTTTTCCAATAATAGTTTCGGTGGCCAAGAATAATGAAGATCATGAAAACAAAATCTCAGTAAGAATCCGTTGATCTCGTAATAAAAAGATTTCAAATTGACTCACCAATTTACTGCTCACTCACTTGCGTTCCAACCGGTCGATGAACCAACTAAGGTCAATGGCCTTGATGTTGATACTGGTTAAACGATCCTTCTGGCTATCTCGTTCGAAAAGATGCTGGGCCAACCAAAGCTGGTAAACTCAACTACGTTGAACCCTCCTTGGCGCTACAATCACAAAGACCGATCCTGATGTCGTATTTTCACTACTGAATTTGCGTGGGGCTGTGTGCCCTCCGTAGCTTGATGGATGCTCACTGATGCTTTTATTTCCAAACCAGCTCAACTAGATGAATATGTGAAAAGAGGCACTCTTAATAAAACTCATCAAACATATCTTCAACTGCACGTCGTAGCATAGAATTCACCACTACAAAAAGATCTTCCAACACAATAAGATCATTTATTATTTATAGAACAATCAACTAACGCTCAGAAACAAAATGGTCGATTATAATATAATCTTAAACATCATTTCACCGCCAACACCAACCCAGAAAATTAGGTCAAATAACTCGATGATTACTGCTTATTTCTTCTCTGAAGGTAGATTTGTAAATTTACTTACTTTGAAATACCCGAAAAGAACCGCGGTCGAATTTTCTTTTGAGAATAAAAAATAACTTCCGTAAACTTTCCGTCCGGACGCTCACCAATCGCCGGTTAAAAGGAGGTTTTGCCGATTGCACGCGTTTCGCACCGTTCACCAAGCCGTCTACAATTCAACTGAGCTGCCTCACACCAGTGTTGCCACATTTTTTACAACTCCCATCTGTGTTTTTGGCTGAAAAAATCTTCTTTATCTTAAGTCAAGCTCCAAAAATCTTGGTAAAAATCTGTGATACAAAAAATTCAAATTTTTAATGTATTTTGAGCAAAACAGAAACTTTGCCAACGTATTTCGGCTGTTTTTGGCATGTCTACAATTTTTAATTTGAACTTATTGTTCTAGATGTGAAATTGAGTTGCATATTTTTTTCTAAAATATTAAAATACTTAAGTTTTTAGGAAAACTAATAGCATTTTTTGATTTAAATCTTCCAAAACCGTGTCCTTAACTCGTGAAATATCTTAAAATCCTAAAAATCTTATTTATCTAAAAAATCTGTGATCTGTGATCACAGATATCTGTAGGTAAATACAGGAAAAAATCTGTGTAATTACAGATAAATCTGTGTATGTGGCATCACTGCTCACAACTGACAGCATTTACTTACGGCTAAGGTGTATTGATGTCCGGTTGCCTCGTCGTCAACTTGTGATATCCAGCCGGGGGACAATCCAGGGACGAAATGGATCAGCGAAGTGAAACGGAGATGAATCCTTTAGAGATGACTTTCCTTCAGAGTAATAATTTAAACACGAGCTAATACGTTCATAGTTGATAACCAAAAGAGGCTTCTCCGATGGTTTCTTTAATCTTTTATATGATTACCATATCCGTTACAGGGCGTTATTTATTTACATACACCGTCTTCGTTTACAACGCACAGACTGTAAATTATATACTAACATTAATCTAAAGCTCTCTTAATCTATTACTAAAAACAGTTTTAGACAAATTAAAATCAAATAACTCTGCAACATCATTGAATGAACGAAGACACACATAAAATGGATTGTTACTACCGTGGTTGGTTCTGTTGTACGGAATGACCAAAAACGGTGAGTAACGAAATCGCCGAGGAGGAACGTTTATAGGAATCTGTTCCAGTAGCTCGGGACAGTCGATATTTCCGGTCAGCAGGTCGAAAATCAGCATCCTTTGTTGATGCGTGCGCCTTGTGGATAGCGCTTCCAGCTTGATTAGTTGGCACCGGTCTGAATAGTGAGGTAGATTTACTGGATCCCTCCAAGGAAGATCCCGCAGTGCAAAACGCAAGAACTTTTTCTGTACTCGCTCGATCGTAAGTATGTGCGTAACATATTGTGGACACCAGACTGGAGCAGCGTATTCGAGAATGCTTCGCACCATTGAGCAAAACAGGGTTTTCAAAGCATAAATGTCGGTAAAGCTGTAGGCATGGCGCCGAATGAACCCGAGTGTTGAGAAGGCTTTTGCCGTTATAATGCCTATATGCTCAGTGAAACGTAGCTTGGAATCTATTGTCACGCCCAAATCGCAAATTGAATGCACTCGATCTACAGCTGTTGCACCCATTGTGTAGTTATGCTGAAATAAATTCTCGCGTCTACAGAATGAAATGATTTTGCATTTCTTACTGTTCACGTTCATGCCGTTGTTATCGCACCATATTAGCACGTTGTTGATGTCCTCATGTAAGGCTTCGCAGTCGGCTTCGGAGAGAATGACACGAAATAATTTAAGATCATCCGCAAAAGAGAGTTTGGATGACGAAATCAAGTTGCCCAAGTCGTTCACGAAGATGTTGAATAGTAGTGGTCCTAACACACTGCCTTGAGGAACACCAGATGTTATAGCGAAGGTCCGCGAGCGTACGTTGTTGACAACCACAAAAGCTTCACGATCCGTGAGATAGGAAAAAATCCATTGTGCAATCCAGGCTGGAAATCCGATGTATTTCATTTTTTCGACTATTAGAACGTGCGGAACGGTGTCGAAAGCCTTAGCAAAATCGATATAGATGGAGTCTACCTGCCGTCTTGCTGCCAGTTCCGTAGACAATCTGGTAGTGTAGCACATCAGATTCGAGGTTGTAGACCGGTGCTTCATGAAGCCGTGCTGAGTGTCAGTTATGAAAGGTCGTGCTACATTGTACAAAACGTTATGCATCATTTTTTCTAAAACTTTGCTGAGGCTACAAAGTATGGAAATGCCTCTGTAGTTGCTTACATTGATACATGTTCCTGATTTGAAAATCGGAACGATGCGAGCCGTTTTCCACACAGACGGAAAGGCTCTCACACGAATGGTGCAGTTGAAGATTTTAGTAATCGGTTTGGCTAGAGATGCAGCGCAGTTCTTCAGAAGAAGAGGCGGAATGCCATCCGTGCCCGCACTCTTGTCGGGGTCAAGCTCACCTAGTGCCTCGCGTGTTTCATCAGGTACGAATTCGGTAGCAGTTAAGGTGATGTCGCAAACGTCAACGTGTGCGAAGGAGTTGTGACGTTGTACTGGCGCTACCTTATTGTATACGCTTTCAAAAAATGTAGCAAAGAGATTAGCTGCTTCTAAGTTGGAATGAGCAAAAACACCGTTGTAGTTGACGGTTGACGGAATTCCATTGCAAGTTTTTTGGTGGTTGACGAAATTCCAAAAACGTCTAGGATCTTCCTTAACGTTTGCCTGAATCCTCGAAATATAATTGCAGTATGTAGATGAAAGGAGAACTTTGTACGATGTTTCCATTTCACGAAGCGTGCTTCTGTCGTTCTCGGATCTTGTACGGAAAAAATGCTTCCTTAATTTTCTAAGGCTGTTGCGAAGGTTACGGAGTTCGAGAGTCCACCACGGTTTGTTAAAAGACGAGCTTGACCTTCTTAAACGTTTTGGTACATGATCGTTGATAACGGCGTTGAGTCGGTCGTAAAACAACGGTAAAATTTCCTCCAATGGTCTGTTGTCGAATTCGGAGTCCCAGTCGATGTCTGCTAGAATGTTGTTTACTTGCCGATAGTCGCAGGCATGAAAATCGAATGCCCAATCTTCTTGAGCGGGCATGGCTGGATTAGCCTCCAACTCTTCAAGGAGTAAGATGTATGGAACATGATGATTGTCCAACCGCAAAAGGGCAGAAGGAGGAAGAATCATATCTACATGCTCTGGAAGATTTACAAAGACGAGATCGAGAAGTTTTCGATTCGTGTTTGTGAATCTGTTGACTTGACGCAATCCCATGGCGAACAACGATTCAACCAAATTTCGCTCATGTTCAGTGGACATATTCGAGGGAATGTAACCGTTCGTATCGCTATCAAGTTGCCAATGCAAATTTGGAAGATTGAAGTCCCCAATCGACATAACAACATCGAACACTGAAGCATGATCTGTGACAAACTGCATGGCATTTGCATGAGCGGAGTAAACGTCGGGACTGGAGTTTGGCGGAATATAGATTGCTGTTATATAAAGAAACCTCTCACGCAATTTTATACGTACGGCGATTTGCTCAAGGTTCTCACAATTTGGTATATGAATGGTGTCACAGGGCAGATTATTTTTGACTGCGATGAGCACACCACCACCGCGTGAATGGCGACTATTTAATTCGTTGCGGTCGCATCGGAAAATCGTGTACTCAGACGTAATCTCGCGATTTTCAATACCAGCACACAACCATGTTTCCGTGAAGACTATGACATCGTAGTCACAGCTGCTCAGTAACAGCCTTAGGTGAGCAATTTTGGTTCGCAAACCCCTAACGTTCTGGTAGTACAGAGCCAAATGATGATGCGTTGTTGATGCGTTAACTGGGACAATGCTGCTCGCGCCAGGTGGTTCGGTTAGCTCGTTGAAGGTGGGATGTGATGCAAAGGAGCTGGAAGCGATTGAAATTACTGGCAGCATGTTGTTCTGATCGTTCGTGTACTTGCCTGCAATTGGAGTTTGGAAGACCCCTTCTCCGCGCTCATACACAGGACCGGGATGACTGCTGGCCGCTGGCAGGATGGGCTCGACTGTGACGAGTGGATAAGGGGCTTCCGAGGGGCTAGCAGGCGTGCATCCCGGTATTGGAAATCCAGTTGAATGGTGCGGTTCGTCAACACTACGAACGAAAACATTTTCAGAGCAGATTGTGTTCCTCAACTGTAGGTACTTGCCTGATAGCACAGGCTGGAAGACCCTTTCGCCCGTCCCAAACACAGGACCGGGACGTCTGATGATCGCTGGCTGGATGGTCAGGACTGTGATGGGGGCTCCAGGGCTTCCAAAGTGCTTGATTCTGTGCATCCCGGTGATGGAGAAGATTGACATTCATCGGCTGTGGCGATTTCGGAAAAAAATTGACGTTGTTCTATTGCATAGATTTCGGAAGCCGTGCAGGGATTTCGTTTTTTGAGTTTGGTTCAAAGGGCCGTATGGTAATTCCTTCTGGCCAGTACCAGCTGTCGCTGACAACACCTGAGTAAGATCTGCAAACCGATATTTTGAAGGATATAAACGAAAGTTCTTCAAGTTTTTTCCCTCGAGGAACCAGCTTTGTAACTTTGACAACTGAGGGATCCGCATTAGTGATGTCACACACGTGCAGCTTGATGTCGTCTTCCGTTTGATCTGGCGTAAAGGGAGTGACATAATAACATTCGTCGTCAATTGCTTGAAGCGCGCCATTTGCAACTTTGAGAAAAGAGTTGTTAGGTTTGAGGGTTCTTCCGCTGGGCGATCTAGTGTTATTTCCGATAGAGTGGATGTTAGGACTGCTTCGACTAGGCGGGGCACATATTGTATCCGGCGGCAAGCACTTCGATACATGTGGCAAAGCTGCGGGAGTAGATGCGTTCATACGAGACGTTCATTCCATCATTAATAAATTCAGATTGTAGTGGTAATGTAATTTATGGCAAAGCTACACTGATCTAAACTAGTTGTTGAAAATCAGAACACAACATAAACTTGACGTTTTTTTCTCATAGATCTTCATTTTTTAGGTATAATCGTACTTTTAAGTGGGTTTATAATACTTATGAAGCATCTTAGTTATCTCTTCATCTTGTTTGCATCGTATTTCATCAATATTTTCCAGCTGTGAATGGTTTTGCAGTCAAGTTACAAACAAACAAGTTATTTCAATTACAGTGACCCAATGTCACCCCCTCTATGGGGTGAGATTGGGTCATTTTTCATTCACTTGTAGTGCCGTAGTGAATAAATATTTTTCTATATATATTTTTTTGTTGATAGTTGTTAATGTACCATCAAAGTACATACACACCAAATTTGAAGTATATTGGAGTAAAATTGCGATAGTTATTCAATAAATAATTCGTACATATCCTTTTTAGACCCATTCTCACCGCCAACGGCGATGGCAGCACTCTCAGCGACTTGCTTGATGACGTAGACTTGTCGGTGTTGGATTCAGGCACTTTAGGAGGATGGAACGGATGGAAACGAGTCGATTTGATGACGACACTCGACTATCAGTCGAGCGGATGGTGACAATCGTTCGGGCTTGTCCACTGGCTCGGAGTGCGGTACGGTGCACCCCTACGGACGAAAGCCGACCGGTGAGCACGGTCAACGACGAAGAGTTCTTGATCGAACGGAACGATTGCGTCCAATGGCTCAAGGCAGATGGCGGACTGCCCCTACGGACTACACATGCACTAAACAATCGAATGTAGGCGGGGGCCCTTGACTCAGGATCGTGGTCGATTGTCCCTACGGCCAACGTGGTCGGTGAGTACGACCGGTACAACAGTCCTCGGACCGTTGTCTTTGTCCTACATGAGATTGGGTCCAATTACTCGGAGATAATGGCGGGGATCTCCTACGGACACAGGTAAGGTGGGGGATGCGCGGGGTAACCCACGCGGTTTAACGCCAATCGCGTTTCGGCTTCACCTCTGTCGACTTCTGTTTCCTCCTCCTAAATTAGTCTAAATCTGGAACTAGACAAAAAAACCCTCGTTCGAAGGTTTGTCCTTCGGACAAATTGAACACGCACACGTGTATCTTAGCATGATTGTCGTCAACCTAGCATAC
This sequence comes from Aedes aegypti, assembly GCF_002204515.2. NCBI lineage: Eukaryota > Metazoa > Arthropoda > Insecta > Diptera > Culicidae > Aedes > Aedes aegypti. The sequence goes on along the minus strand of NC_035107.1, from coordinate 37,498,508 downwards.
TTTGCTAATAGCATACCTGTTCTCAACACTGAATTCTCCTTACACTTTTCTTTGCCAAAATCGGCCAATATTGCTAATTTGGAGCAGCTCTAATAAAGGAATTATTATTAATTAGATCTCACATGAATTTTTAGAAGAAATCATCCACTCACTATGATCCTTTTAAAATTTGATCACACTTGATCAGGTTCACTGTACACTTTGTATAGATTTTTGAACTGAACTGCTCTGCTCGAAAGCCAATTTGGAAAGAGCTTGGGTTCAAAGGGCAAGGTATCACAAAACCTTCTTTTGCGGACCGATTTCTAAAGGTCCAGCTCAACATTGTTTGTGCAACTTATGATAAGCGAGATGGATATATTTGCACCTTCGTTTGATCGGGTAACCGTTGCGCTATAATGCACTTTTGCGCAACATGACGGAACGTCACGTCTCATGTCACGCGACAAAAACAGTTGGCTTCATTTTTTTGCGCTTTGCGAAAGAGGACCACGTGATTATTGAGGTGAAACTTATGCGTCCATGAGTCCTCTCGTGGTGTAGGGATAACGCGCCCTATCTAGTAAGCAGGGAGTCGTGGATTCGATTCAAATCGCTTGTGCGCTTAACTAAACATTAATGAGATTGTTTAATACAGTCGCCTCTCCACATCTCGATATCGAAAAGACCATCGAGATAGGGAGAGATTGAGACAAAGAACAAATTAACAAATTTTTTGAATACTGGATTGAAAACACTCCGTTACCAAGAAAATAATAAACAATCAGACGTCATTGCTCGTTCCTTATTTGCTTCAAACTCCAAAAAATTCGTCTAGCAATTTTTGATTAAGGTCATATCGACATACAGAGAGAAAACTGGGAATGAAAAATCGACAGGAACACTTCGAGATATGGAGATATCGAGATAAGGAGGATATCGAGATGTGGAGAGAGAAATTGTATGCAGAATGAAGGGACCTAAGAAATCATCGACATAGGGAGAGATATCGAGATATAGAACATCGAGATGTGGAGAGTCGACTGTATGTTTGAAAAAACTTTTCGATCCACACCTTAGTTTTACAATTTAAGAGCATCCACCTATCCCCTTGAGAGTCATAAAAATTGTGAACGGGCTTTTTTCAAACAAGACATAAGACATGTGTAGATAAGTTCTTGAAAGTCATGAAAGTTTCCAACGCGAAAAGATCCCAAACCGGACCCGAACTCAAACCAGTCACATTCAGAATGGTTTGGCTGAATACCGTTTACACAACTGATTTTGCGCTGCGGTAAACAATGCGCGTTTGGCTGAAGCAGTAAAAATAATATTTTCTTTCGGTCTTTTTTTATAGTATTATGAAATTAAAATAGAATTAAAAATATTCAAATTTTTTGCAAGATTTTAGGAAAGTGCTCAAGATTACGCCCCAGGGTCGCAGCGTATGATGCGTACACGGTAATTGAGAGAAAACTGGGAAGTTCATTACATTGGGGAACTTGTTTATTTTCCGTAGTTTAGTTCTCTCCGTCATGGAATTTATTTGTCACCCAAATCAACTGCAGTTTAGTAGATGCATGTAATATAATCGAAATTATGTTAAGCCCGATGGGTTATAAAAAGATCCTGACAACGCTATGTGTTTATATACCAAAATTACCATTACACAAAAAATAAATTCGCGGAATATTCAGAAAAAATTCGTTTCGTTTCGAAATATTTCGTGAGGATTTGAATTTCGTATCGGTTCTCACGGAATATTTCAACTATTCGTTTCGTTTCGCTACTAACAGTTTTGAAAATTCCGCACATCGTTTCGTTTCGTATCGCGATTGAAAATACTCATATCGCATACCCTTAAATAAATGATTAAATATGAAAAAAAAATCAATTTGATTAAATTTTACGATGTTGCAGCGTACGAGAAACAGTTGTTGGTTTGAGAAGTTGTCAAAATATGTTGCACTTTTATTCAATGCAAGAAACCCTCAAGTAGACTTGTTTGATGTTTCAACGATGCTGTATTAAACTCATCTTAATGTTGAAAGAGTACACACGGCACCGTAAAATGACAAAAAAGGTAGGCTTGTAATTTCATTCACAATCGTTCTTGCATGACCCAATCTCACCCCCATTGGAGATTGGAAGATTGGTAGATTGGAAGTTTGGAAGATCGGAATATTGAAAGATATGAAGATTGCAAGATTCAAGATAAAAGATCGAAGAATGAAGGTTGAAGATTGAGGTTTGTAGATTGAGAATTGAAGATCGGGGATGGAAGATTGAAGTTTCACTGTAAACCTTAATTATTTATAAAAACCTTTGAAAATTCAATTAAAACCATCATCAAATGAAGGCTGCACCAATCATTACTTGCATACTTTGAACAGAGAATTCAAACTTCAAAATTACGTAGATATTGATCGTCCAGCTCTCTATTTGCCAGGCATGAATCATGAAGCATCAACTGATGTATTCCCACGCATCTCAGACAGCGCCGGGAACGGCGGATATTGAACTTTTCCGTGCTCCGGGTGGAAACAATTCAATAATTTCCATGAGTTATTTCAATGCGTTCGTTGCCGCGCGCCAGTCAAAATGCAGTGGGAAGAGAACATTGAACGCGTTGCAGAGCTGCAAACACAAACATCACGTCAAGTTTGTGCAAGATTTATGACGTGATTCCAGTGACTTTGTTGGTAAATTGCAGCTGTGCAGGGTGCAGATGCGAGAATTTGAATGGAAAGATTCTGTTGAAATTCGTGAGCTAGGGTCAAGTAAATATCATTCTTCAATTTGTCTGCTTGTTTAAACTTTCAAATGAATTGAATTTCAAATGAACTTGAAATTGAAAATTGGTAAAAACAAATATTTCCGCCATCTTTCATTTGAGGAGGCCATGATGGATTGTCTTTGACGTTTGCCTACACTGTGCCAAAACACCATCGTTCATTGACTTGATTTCGTAATCATTTTCTACAAAACAACTTCCACATAATAGCGTAGGGTGTGTATATATTACGTTTAGTTCCAGATGATTAATATATGTATAGAAGTATGGAAGTAGAAGACATAATTCAACATAAATAAATACACTGGGAGAAATATGACACACCTATTTTCCGAGTAGATTTCCCGCAAAGCTCGAACAGCATTTCCCATCTTCAGCTTCTCCACGCAAAATTAAACATGTTCTTTGAGTTCACTAGCATTCCCAATGCTCAGGCTGTAAACCTGGTGATAATGGTTCATAAATTTCGACTATCCGCCACTAGCTTACCGGTTTCCACTTTCCATTGGGATTTTCCCGGATGCGACAAAAGACGACAATAAAAACCATTCGTAATCATAATTATAGTGGAAGTACTCCCTTCTCTGCAGATTCCCTGCTTTCTACTACAGGAAAACACAAGCTCGGCTCCGGCGATATTTTCAGCAACAGTGACTTTCGTAATCGTAGAACCACCACTGGCGGCTAGAGAAGTACCCTGGTACCAAAATAATGAGAGCTCCAAAGCGAAGACTCTCGCAAATAAATTGGACAGAGGAGGGCACCGAGCGGGCTGCACTCATTCTTGCATAATGTCATATTTTATCGTTGCCAGCAGGAGGACTTCCGAGAAGGAGCTACCAACAGATACACATACCAGCAACTACCAGGACCTGAGTCTGATCCCGAATTCTAGGTATGCAAATGGAATGGAAAGGGGCTCGCTGTCCCAGCTTAGTTTACTTTATTTGGGCGAATGTTTGTCACATTACGTATGATAGGGGAAACGATGGGAGTTTTGCTGCAGGGTACTTGTTGAGTAGCGGAAACATGTGTGGAACTACTTCAAGTTGCCAACTTAAAGCGGTATCAAAAAGACTGTCGTCGACAAACGAATATGAGCTTTATCGACACAATTTCGACAGATTTAATTGAAATCTTCATTCCATTTTCCAATATTCCAATCTTCTCATCTTCTCATCTTCCAATCTTCCAATATTCATTCTAAAGTAAGTTTAATATGATTTGATTTTTCACTGTTTGTGTTAAAGTTGAATTGACTTGCAACATTGCTCCACTTTTTCACCAATCAAAATAAAGACTATCACAAACAACACCGAGAAGGCACATAAAATATGAATTGCCACATCTCTGGCACTGCTTCTCGTCAACCAAGCCTCTAGGAGAAGGTTTGTGCTTTTCATTTGATGAAAAATTTACGATCAACCCACAAACCTTGTTGTGTTGCTCGTGTGTAGTTTTGGATAGGATGCGCATCCCTGGTAAGAAATCGATAATACTTTAATGTCCGAACCATGTGGAAGTACCGAGAGTGAGAATAAACGCCCTACAATGTTTGTTTGTGGTTTCATTCCGCCCAATGATAATTAGCACGAATCAATATCCCATCACGGGGTGTTTACAGCGATAATTAAAGACTGATTTGCATAAACCTATTGACACAGATACGCAAATTGTGTGAACGGACATTGATAACCTGATGTGATTATTGTGGTTGATTCCGTGATGCAAATGATCAGCTTGGTAAACATTTTGCTCACTGCGAGTGAGTTGCTCTTACCGTGAGTAGTATATTGTAATCAGCAATGACTGCGAAAATTGCTAAGGTGAAGCGGCGTGTAACTTAAAGAATCATCATTGATGTAATAGTAGTAGTGTTGCCTTTCCATGTACATTTTCAAAACAAATAAATAAAAAATAACATTTGTGTTAGGCATATTTTTATGTAAACACATGGGAAATTTGGTAGATTGACGAGTATTGGAAATCAAAATATACTCGTACATATCAAAAGGAAACATTATGATTAAATGAAGGGTAATGGAATTTCTTTGTTTTATGTTGGATTTATCACATATTTTTGTTATGCACCGGCACGGTTTATTAGGGTGCCAATGAAAATCGATTTTTCGAATTTCAAAAAATGGTAGTGCTCAAAAGTTTTGTCTCCTCGAAAAAAGTCCCCATGCAGAATTTGAGCTCAATCGGACTTCATTAAGTGGACCCCCAAAGCGGTCAAAGTTTGGCTTTTTTGACACATGAAAAATCTCCCAAGGGGGAGGTACATGGAATTTCCGAAATCGATTTTTTTTTTTAATGCCAGATGTCTTAGAAATGCATAAATCGTCGAGATCTGGTGTTATTCGGAAATATTTTTTTTTTGAAAAAATCGACCTTTTGGGACTTGGTAAATTTTTGAGTTGGGGGAGTGATTTGAATTTGAAATGAACGATTTGAATTCAATTGCTGAGAAATTCGCGGCAATAGTATTGAAACATATCCTATATCATTGTTGGCCACTGAAAGCATATGATATGTGATATTTCATTAGGGTGGTTCATTTACTTTCCATTAGGGTGGTCTTTTTTGTTGAAAAATAAAAAAAATGAATTTTAATTGAATATTGAAGACAATAGTATTGGAACATTATCGTAAGCCATTTTCTACATTTTATTTTGGTATTTTATTAGGGTGGTTCACTTATTTTCCATTAGGGTGGGCCTTTCTGTCGAAAAATCATAATTTGAATGGGATATTAAAAACAATAGTATTTTATCACCTCTTTTATCATCGTAGGGCATTTCCCTCATTAGATTCGTGATATTTTATTAGGGTGGCTCACTTATTTTCCATTGGTGTTTGCCGAAAATTAAAAAAAAATCAAGAAATTTTGAATTTGATCCTTTTTTTTAGTACAATAGTATTTTAACACCTCTTTTATAATCGTAGGCCATTGTCTTCATTTTTGTTTAGAGAGGCTTTAAATTCCTCTGAATTCATGCGCCTCTAGTTCCATTTAATATGCGACATCATCGTAGGACACTGTTAACATATTTCATTAGGGAGTTTCTCTCATTTTCCATTAGGGTGCATCATTTTTCGTATAGTTTGCAACCATGATTTCTCGCAAAAGTCTCGTCCACTTTCCTTAATTATGGAAATTCAGTGGAAATTCCGAAACAAATTCCAGAGAAAATTCCGAAGGAAATTCCAAACGAAATTTCTCAGGAAATTCCAGAGGAAATTTCGCAGGAAATTCTAGAGGAAATTCCGAAGGAAATTCCAGAGGAAATTCCGAAGGAAATTCTAGAGAAAATTCTGAAGGAAATTCCAGAGAAAATTCGGAAGGAAAATCCAGAGAAAATCCCGAAAGAAATTCCAGAGGAAATTCCAGAGATAATTTCGAAGAAAATTCTAGGGGAAATACGGAAGGAAATTACACAGTTCGAACGAAACGTGTAAATTTCTGAGACATATAATGCACATAATTGGAGCGTGGAGTATCACGGATATTTACATGATATGTCATGTAAACTTCAATTATATGTGATGTAATCCAGCAGGATCCTCTGTGGTTACATGACATATAACACATTTTTACATGATTTCAGACTTAAATTTACATGACATCATGTTTACATCGCATAAATGAAGTTTACATGACGTGTAATCTTCATAATTTTTAACTGTGTACGAATGAAATTACAGAGGAAATTCCGAAGAAAATTCCAGAGGAAATTCCGAAGGAAATTCCAGAAAAAATTCCGAAGGAAATACCGAAGGAAATTCCAGAGGAAACGAAAATTATAGAGGTACTTCCGAAGAAAATTCCGAAATAATTTCAAAGCTTCAAAATAAATTCCAAATGAAATTCCGAATCAAATTTAGCATGAAGCTCCAAAAGGAATTCCGAAGGAAACTCCAGAAGAAATTCCGAAGAAAATTGCAAATTAAATTTCGACGAAAAAAACGTAGAAAATTCTAAATCAAATCCCGAAGGTAGCTCAAGAAGAAATTCCAAACGAAATTCCAAAGCAAATCCCGAAAGAAATTCCAAAGCAAATTCAAAAGGAAATTCCATAAAAATAAATCCGAATCGATTTTTGAAGGATGTTCCGAAGCAAATTCCAAAGAAAACTCGGACGAAAATTGCGCAGAAAATTCCAAATGAAATTCTGAAGCCAGCTCTAAAAGAAATTGCAAAGGAAATTCCGAAGCGAATTCCAAAGGCAATTCCAGAAGAAATTCCGAAAGAAATTCCAAAGGAAACGCCGAAGAAAATTTTGAAGAACTGAAGAAGGAAATTCCAAAAGTAATTCCAAAGAAATCCAAAATGACTTCCTGAAGCAACTTACTGAAAGAAATTCATGAAGAAATTCCAAAGGAAATTCTGAAGTAAATGAGATATGAAGTTCCGAAGAATACAAAGGAATTTTAAAGGATACTCCTAAGAAAAATCCGAAAAAACAATTCGAAGGAAATTCAAAAGTAAATTCCGAGACAATTCAACGGAAATTCCGATGAAAATTACTTAAAACAGTCCAAAGGAAAATTCCGTAAAAAAATCCAATCAAAACTTCTAAATACTATTCCGAAATCTCCATAGGAAATTCCAAAGGTTATTCCAAAGGAAATTCCGAGGAAACTCTATAACAAATTTGGAAGTAAACTTCAAACGAAATTCCGAAAGAAATTTCAAAGAGAATTTTGAAGGAAGTAATAAAGGAATTCCAAAGGAAATTCTGAAGAAAATTTGATAAGTAGCCTCTAAGAAAACTGCAAAGGAATTTTAAAGGATACTCCTAAGGAAATTTCAAAGTTAATTCCGAAGGAAACTAAAAAAAAATCCAACGGAATTTCCGAAGCAAATTTCAGAGGAAATTCTGACGAAAATTGCGTAGAAAATTCCAAAGGGAATTCCGAAAAAATCCAAAGGAAATTCCGAAGAAAATTCCGTTGAAAATTACAAAGGAAATTCCGAAAACTCCATAGGAAATACCATAAAAAAATTCAAAGCAAATTCCGAATGAAATTCAAAAAGGAATTTCTAAGGAAATTTCGAAGAAAAAATTACAGCTCCAAAAGAAATTCCAAAGGAAACTTCGATGGAAACTTTCAAAATATAAGGGAAATCCAAAAAAAAAAAATTAAAAAAACTGAATAAAATTCTAAAAGAAATTCTGAAGCACATTCCAAATGACATTCCGACGACAATTCTGAAAAATATCCAAAGCATATTCAAAAAGGAATTTCTAAGGAAATTCCAAAGAAAATTCCAAAGCAAATCCCGAAGCAAATTGCAATGAAAAAAGGAAGTTAAAAGGAAATTTCGTAGAAAATTTTCTAAGGGATTTTCTATGGAATATCCAAAGAAATTTGTAAGGAAATTTTCAAGAAAACTCTGTAGCAATTCCAAAGAAAATTGTATAGGAAATTTCTAAGAATATTCCGCACTAAATTGCAAGGGTCCAAAAGAAATCCCAAATTAAAATTCCGAAGAAAGCTCTGAAGAAAATTTTGAAGGAAATTCCAAAGTAAATTCCAATGCTTCGAAAGAAATTCCAAATAATATTTCGAATACAATTCTGAAGGAAGCTCCAAAGATAATTACACAGGAAATTCCGAAGAAACTCTAGAAGAAATTCGGAAGGAAACTCCAAAGAAAATTCCAAAGCAAATTTCGAAGGAAACTCAAAAAAAAACTCCGAAGTAAGTTTCGAAGAAAATTCCAATGAATAGTTCAGAATGAAATTCCGAAGGACACTTCATGGGAAATTTCGAAGGAAATACCACAGAAAATTCAAAAGGGCACTTCTAAAGATACCGAAGAAAATTCCACAGGATATTCCGAAGCAAATTCAGGATAAATTTCCAATTTTGATGAAAATTCCGTAGAAAATTTCAAAGGAAATGTCGTAGAAAAGTCAAATAAAAATTTTTAAAAGGAATTTCGAAGGAAATTCCGATTAAAATTCCAAAGGAAACTCCAAAGAAAATTCCGTTGAAAACTCCAACGAAAAAATCCATATGAAATTCCGACGAAATTTCTATAAGGAACTTTGTTACATTTTTGAAGAATAAACGAGAACTGATTGTTAAAACTGGAATTGCCTACGTTGTCACAACCGAATCGCGTGTACTATAGCAAGCAGAAGGCAACGTTCTTTTGTTTCGGGAATAAAGGAGCCCAAGGCTGAGAATCTCTTTTCAAAATATAAACTAAACACTTTTGTTGCCCTTCATCGTCGCCCATCAAGCTATTGTCATAATTTGAATACGTCAAAAATTATTTCATTCCTTTTTTATCTGTATTTTGATTATGGCAGTTAGAGTAGTGCTTCACTGAATTCACTGATATTGTTATTGGAACGTTTTATTTTAACTATTCAAAAGAATACCTTAATGAAAATATCTTAACGAAGGGTTGCATGCCAATGAAGATCATGATTGAAAACTATACAAACAAAGTTGATTTTTTAGATCTGTTGAGAATATATTTTTAAATTTACAAATTAAATGATCACCCTTACGCAAAACTGAGGCGAATCGAAATCGAATCGAAATCGAATCGAAATCGAATCGAAATCGAATCGAAATCGAATCGAAATCGAATCGAAATCGAATCGAATCGAATCGAAATCGAATCGAAATCGAATCGAAATCGAATCGAAATCGAATCGAAATCGAATCGAAATCGATCGAAATCGAAATCGAATCGAAATCGAATCGAAATCGAATCGAAATCGAATCGAAATCGAATCGAAATCGAATCGAAATCGAATCGAAATCGAATCGAAATCGAATCGAAATCGAATCGAAATCGAATCGAAATCGAATCGAAATCGAATCGAAATCGAATCGAAATCGAATCGAAATCGAATCGAAATCGAATCGAAATCGAATCGAAATCGAATCGAAATCGAATCGAAATCGAATCGAAATCGAATCGAAATCGAATCGAAATCGAATCGAAATCGAATCGAAATCGAATCGAAATCGAATCGAAATCGAATCGAAATCGAATCGAAATCGAATCGAAATCGAATCGAAATCGAATCGAAATCGAATCGAAATCGAATCGAAATCGAATCGAAATCGAATCGAAATCGAATCGAAATCGAATCGAAATCGAATCGAAATCGAATCGAAATCGAATCGAAATCGAATCGAAATCGAATCGAAATCGAATCGAAATCGAATCGAAATCGAATCGAAATCGAATCGAAATCGAATCGAAATCGAATCGAAATCGAATCGAAATCGAATCGAAATCGAATCGAAATCGAATCGAAATCGAATCGAAATCGAATCGAAATCGAATCGAAATCGAATCGAAATCGAATCGAAATCGAATCGAAATCGAATCGAAATCGAATCGAAATCGAATCGAAATCGAATCGAAATCGAATCGAAATCGAATCGAAATCGAATCGAAATCGAATCGAAATCGAATCGAAATCGAATCGAAATCGAATCGAAATCGAATCGAAATCGAATCGAAATCGAATCGAAATCGAATCGAAATCGAATCGAAATCGAATCGAAATCGAATCGAAATCGAATCGAAATCGAATCGAAATCGAATCGAAATCGAATCGAAATCGAATCGAAATCGAATCGAAATCGAATCGAAATCGAATCGAAATCGAATCGAAATCGAATCGAAATCGAATCGAAATCGAATCGAAATCGAATCGAATCGAATCGAATCGAAATCGAATCGAAATCGAATCGAATCGAATCGAATCGAAATCGAATCGAAATCGAATCGAAATCGAATCGAAATCGAATCGAAATCGAATCGAAATCGAATCGAAATCGAATCGAAATCGAATCGAAATCGAATCGAAATCGAATCGAAATCGAATCGAAATCGAATCGAAATCGAATCGAAATCGAATCGAAATCGAATCGAAATCGAATCGAAATCGAATCGAAATCGAATCGAAATCGAATCGAAATCGAATCGAAATCGAATCGAAATCGAATCGAAATCGAATCGAAATCGAATCGAAATCGAATCGAAATCGAATCGAAATCGAATCGAAATCGAATCGAAATCGAATCGAAATCGAATCGAAATCGAATCGAAATCGAATCGAAATCGAATCGAAATCGAATCGAAATCGAATCGAAATCGAATCGAAATCGAATCGAAATCGAATCGAAATCGAATCGAAATCGAATCGAAATCGAATCGAAATCGAATCGAAATCGAATCGAAATCGAATCGAAATCGAATCGAAATCGAATCGAAATCGAATCGAAATCGAATCGAAATCGAATCGAAATCGAATCGAAATCGAATCGAAATCGAATCGAAATCGAATCGAAATCGAATCGAAATCGAATCGAAATCGAATCGAAATCGAATCGAAATCGAATCGAAATCGAATCGAAATCGAATCGAAATCGAATCGAAATCGAATCGAAATCGAATCGAAATCGAATCGAAATCGAATCGAAATCGAATCGAAATCGAATCGAAATCGAATCGAATCGAATCGAATCGAAATCGAATCGAAATCGAATCGAAATCGAATCGAAATCGAATCGAAATCGAATCGAATCGAATCGAATCGAAATCGAATCGAAATCGAATCGAAATCGAATCGAAATCGAATCGAAATCGAATCGAAATCGAATCGAAATCGAATCGAAATCGAATCGAAATCGAATCGAAATCGAATCGAAATCGAATCGAAATCGAATCGAAATCGAATCGAAATCGAATCGAAATCGAATCGAAATCGAATCGAAATCGAATCGAAATCGAATCGAAATCGAATCGAAATCGAATCGAAATCGAATCGAAATCGAATCGAAATCGAATCGAAATCGAATCGAAATCGAATCGAAATCGAATCGAAATCGAATCGAAATCGAATCGAAATCGAATCGAAATCGAATCGAAATCGAATCGAAATCGAATCGAAATCGAATCGAAATCGAATCGAAATCGAATCGAAATCGAATCGAAATCGAATCGAAATCGAATCGAAATCGAATCGAAATCGAATCGAAATCGAATCGAAATCGAATCGAAATCGAATCGAAATCGAATCGAAATCGAATCGAAATCGAATCGAAATCGAATCGAATCGAAATCGAATCGAAATCGAATCGAAATCGAATCGAAATCGAATCGAAATCGAATCGAAATCGAATCGAAATCGAATCGAAATCGAATCGAAATCGAATCGAAATCGAATCGAAATCGAATCGAAATCGAATCGAAATCGAATCGAAATCGAATCGAAATCGAATCGAAATCGAATCGAAATCGAATCGAAATCGAATCGAAATCGAATCGAAATCGAATCGAAATCGAATCGAAATCGAATCGAAATCGAATCGAAATCGAATCGAATCGAAATCGAATCGAAATCGAATCGAAATCGAATCGAAATCGAATCGAAATCGAATCGAAATCGAATCGAAATCGAATCGAAATCGAATCGAAATCGAATCGAAATCGAATCGAAATCGAATCGAAATCGAATCGAAATCGAATCGAAATCGAATCGAAATCGAATCGAAATCGAATCGAATCGAATCGAAATCGAATCGAAATCGAATCGAAATCGAATCGAAATCGAATCGAAATCGAATCGAAATCGAATCGAAATCGAATCGAAATCGAATCGAAATCGAATCGAAATCGAAATCGAATCGAAATCGAATCGAAATCGAATCGAAATCGAATCGAAATCGAATCGAAATCGAATCGAAATCGAATCGAAATCGAATCGAAATCGAATCGAAATCGAATCGAAATCGAATCGAAATCGAATCGAAATCGAATCGAAATCGAATCGAAATCGAATCGAAATCGAATCGAAATCGAATCGAAATCGAATCGAAATCGAATCGAAATCGAATCGAAATCGAATCGAAATCGAATCGAAATCGAATCGAAATCGAATCGAAATCGAATCGAAATCGAATCGAAATCGAATCGAAATCGAATCGAAATCGAAATCGAATCGAAATCGAATCGAAATCGAATCGAAATCGAATCGAAATCGAATCGAAATCGAATCGAAATCGAATCGAAATCGAATCGAAATCGAATCGAAATCGAATCGAAATCGAATCGAAATCGAATCGAAATCGAATCGAAATCGAATCGAAATCGAATCGAAATCGAATCGAAATCGAATCGAAATCGAATCGAAATCGAATCGAAATCGAATCGAAATCGAATCGAAATCGAATCGAAATCGAATCGAAATCGAATCGAAATCGAATCGAAATCGAATCGAAATCGAATCGAAATCGAAATCGAATCGAAATCGAATCGAAATCGAATCGAAATCGAATCGAAATCGAATCGAAATCGAATCGAAATCGAATCGAAATCGAATCGAAATCGAATCGAAATCGAATCGAAATCGAATCGAAATCGAATCGAAATCGAATCGAAATCGAATCGAAATCGAATCGAAATCGAATCGAAATCGAATCGAAATCGAATCGAAATCGAATCGAAATCGAATCGAAATCGAATCGAAATCGAATCGAAATCGAATCGAAATCGAATCGAAATCGAAAATCGAATCGAAATCGAATCGAAATCGAATCGAAATCGAATCGAAATCGAATCGAAATCGAATCGAAATCGAATCGAAATCGAATCGAAATCGAATCGAAATCGAATCGAAATCGAATCGAAATCGAATCGAAATCGAATCGAAATCGAATCGAAATCGAATCGAAATCGAATCGAAATCGAATCGAAATCGAATCGAAATCGAATCGAAATCGAATCGAAATCGAATCGAAATCGAATCGAAATCGAATCGAAATCGAATCGAAATCGAATCGAAATCGAATCGAAATCGAATCGAAATCGAATCGAAATCGAATCGAAATCGAATCGAAATCGAATCGAAATCGAATCGAAATCGAATCGAAATCGAATCGAAATCGAATCGAAATCGAATCGAAATCGAATCGAAATCGAATCGAAATCGAATCGAAATCGAATCGAAATCGAATCGAAATCGAATCGAAATCGAATCGAAATCGAATCGAAATCGAATCGAAATCGAATCGAAATCGAATCGAAATCGAATCGAAATCGAATCGAAATCGAATCGAAATCGAATCGAAATCGAATCGAAATCGAATCGAAATCGAATCGAAATCGAATCGAAATCGAATCGAAATCGAATCGAAATCGAATCGAAATCGAATCGAAATCGAATCGAAATCGAATCGAAATCGAATCGAAATCGAATCGAAATCGAATCGAAATCGAATCGAAATCGAATCGAAATCGAATCGAAATCGAATCGAAATCGAATCGAAATCGAATCGAAATCGAATCGAAATCGAATCGAATCGAATCGAAATCGAATCGAAATCGAATCGAAATCGAATCGAAATCGAATCGAAATCGAATCGAAATCGAATCGAAATCGAATCGAAATCGAATCGAAATCGAATCGAAATCGAATCGAAATCGAATCGAAATCGAATCGAAATCGAATCGAAATCGAATCGAAATCGAATCGAAATCGAATCGAAATCGAATCGAAATCGAATCGAAATCGAATCGAAATCGAATCGAAATCGAATCGAAATCGAATCGAAATCGAATCGAAATCGAATCGAAATCGAATCGAAATCGAATCGAAATCGAATCGAAATCGAATCGAAATCGAATCGAAATCGAATCGAAATCGAATCGAAATCGAAAATCGAATCGAAATCGAATCGAAATCGAATCGAAATCAACTTACTTATTTGGCTTCACATCAATTATCTTGATAAAGCCTCGCCAACAATATTTCGCCAATTCACTCGGTTCATCGAAATCAAATTGAAACCTAATTGAAATCGAATTGGCGATTGACGATTGACAATACATTCAACAGATTAATTTTTGAAAAGTTAATATCGAGTACTATGAACACGATCGGACGTTGATTGTTTGATTAATTTTCCATCAATCACAGCAAGTGCAATCATTGTGGTTTATCGATTCCGAAAATATCTCCCCGATTTCGAAACACATGGCACTGCAGCACTGGAGAAATCAGCGATAGCGATCCATTCAACCGCTGATTGATGAACCGAGTATAAACGACAAGCGCTTGGGGTTGGACAACTTATTGCAGCTTAAAATTTCAACATGAATTTTAATTCTGTGTTATATAAAACTGACTTTCATGACATCTTTCTGCGAAGTTCATATTCATTAATATGGTTGAATATTTGTAAAGAATTGTTTAAATCCCTAACTTTACGTACAATGAATTGAACAATATTCTATATGAAATGCATTTGACTGTAATAAAACAAATTTTAGAGAGACGGAAGGGCACAGAGTTCCAAAGCGAAATTCAATCGTGAATTCAATAAAAACAGATCTTCTTCCTTGTCGTCATCCACTATTACCGATTTGTTGCAACAGCTGTGTGCTGTTGACGTAAACATCGCTTTTTAAATTTCCACTTTTCCCCCATTTTAGCAGTCGTTTTTCTAGCGGATGTCAAAGGAATCCAATTTTCACCGCGGAAAGCTGGTGGCGACAAATTTGAATTGAATACCTACCAACTCAGGCATTTGGGAGGAAGCTATTTGTGGCAAACTTGACATCGAAGGACCTTTCAATTTCATCGCTCCGATGGCAACTTCTGTGTTTGAAGAAGTGCCGACACGAATGGGGCGAAAAGTTTTAATTATGGAAATCCTTCATGCGATATTTATTCGCCTCTTCTCTTCCTGGTTCCTGGTTTGTTGGTGAAGCCACATTTTACACTTGGTCTGCAATTTTGCCATCTGCTGGGCTGGGTGGACGAAATTTCCTCCAAGGAAGCGCGCAAATAAAGTACCGCTTTCCATTAAAAATTTGCCATCGTCTCTGGTTTACTGTTGATGCTGTTACTTCGGATAGGACCTAATTTAAATCTTCCGTTCTCCGGGAGCATCTTGTCTTGCTTCTGTTTTACTCACAAAGGATCTTTATCGAAGCGGTGGGTGGCAGAATAAATATTTTTTCTGGCACTTTGGAGAAGAATAAAACGCCGCAGCGTGATGTCGCTTTAGAATTTGTGTGCAGGAAAATTACAAGAAGCCGTTACAAAAAAAAAAGATGAATCTATTGAATTCTGTACAAAGATGGCACTTCTAAAATAAAGATTGAAGCCACAATGTTCAATACAATAGACTTTTACCTCTTCGAGCGTTTTTGTTCAAGATAAGCTTAAGACTGTTCAAAATTGATTTACATTCTGACTCAAACAGGAGTTTTAAGTTTCAGCATTTTTTTTGGAAAAACTCGTGAGTCATTCGCGACGCTCGCTTTTGATCTCAATAACTTACTCACTTATAATTTGTGATTCACTTCTGATCTTTGTCTAAATTTAGGCTCACTAGACTCATCTGTGAAATCTTCTCGTCCCACTTTTAATTTACAATAGTTTCTCTATCGATCGTATCTAAACTTACTCTCGATACTCGATATATATATATTCTATCAACCTATATCTCTTGAATCTTGATTCATACTCTAGTCGTCAATCTTGACTCAATCTGGGCTATCTCGTTTTAGTCTTGACTCAACTTGGACTGTCTCATAATTGATTCACTCTAAATTAACTCTTGTGAAACTCGTAAGTCATTCTCGACGCACTTTGTCAACACCATTTGACTCGCATTGTACACAACTTATTCCTCTCTTGATTCATTCTTTACTCAAACTGAACTCTAATTCATTTCACTTTTAACTCACTTTTAATTTTACTCTCGATTAACTTTTGACTCACCCTCAGCGGTGGAAATACTCGCATCACGAGTGTAAACCAACGCAAAACAAACATGATAGACTCGCGAACAGGCTTGGTGTGAGTAAGTTCTCATCCGCTTGCTCGGGAGAACATATCTAGCAGAAAGTTCGCGTACATTACAAAAGTGTGATTTACTATGGTTTTGGCAGATAAATCAATTGTATATCCATAAAATCGGCAGTAAACTACCAGTTTGAAGTAAAAAATCCTTGAAAACGAACACGTTTACGAATCACTTTAGCTTCGTTTACTCGCAAGCACGTCATTTGCGAGTAAATCAGCACTCGCGAGCATTTCGTTTTGTTTTTATTAACGGCATGTTCACAACTGTCCATCACTGCTCACTCTTGATTATTTCTTATATGTTTTCTAATCTTGTTTGATTTAATATAAACTAATTGCCACGTCAATCATTTCCTTTGATTTTAACTCATTTTCAGTTAACATTTCACTTTTAGTTTACATTAGACTGCTTTCTAAACCTTATCGAAAACGTTATTCCTCAATCAATACCGACTCGAGACTCGATATGGACTCCATTAACTCACTGACTCACATCTTATTAACTCCAAATTCTTTCTTGAAACAATCATCAATTTCCTTTGAATCACTAACTAAATGTCCCATCAGTACTGTACGAATCGCATTAATGAGTCAATTAATATTGTAAATTTCAGAAGCCAGAAGCCAGAAGCCAGAAGCCAGAAGCCAGAAGCCAGAAGCCAGAAGCCAGAAGCCAGAAGCCAGAAGCCAGAAGCCAGAAGCCAGAAGCCAGAAGCCAGAAGCCAGAAGCCAGAAGCCAGAAGCCAGAAGCCAGAAGCCAGAAGCCAGAAGCCAGAAGCCAGAAGCCAGAAGCCAGAAGCCAGAAGCCAGAAGCCAGAAGCCAGAAGCCAGAAGCCAGAAGCCAGAAGCCAGAAGCCAGAAGCCAGAAGCCAGAAGCCAGAAGCCAGAAGCCAGAAGCCAGAAGCCAGAAGCCAGAAGCCAGAAGCCAGAAGCCAGAAGCCAGAAGCCAGAAGCCAGAAGCCAGAAGCCAGAAGCCAGAAGCCAGAAGCCAGAAGCCAGAAGCCAGAAGCCAGAAGCCAGAAGCCAGAAGCCAGAAGCCAGAAGCCAGAAGCCAGAAGCCAGAAGCCAGAAGCCAGAAGCCAGAAGCCAGAAGCCAGAAGCCAGAAGCCAGAAGCCAGAAGCCAGAAGCCAGAAGCCAGAAGCCAGAAGCCAGAAGCCAGAAGCCAGAAGCCAGAAGCCAGAAGCCAGAAGCCAGAAGCCAGAAGCCAGAAGCCAGAAGCCAGAAGCCAGAAGCCAGAAGCCAGAAGCCAGAAGCCAGAAGCCAGAAGCCAGAGCAGAAGCCAGAAGCCAGAAGCCAGAAGCCAGAAGCCAGAAGCCAGAAGCCAGAAGCCAGAAGCCAGAAGCCAGAAGCCAGAAGCCAGAAGCCAGAAGCCAGAAGCCAGAAGCCAGAAGCAGAAGCCAGAAGCCAGAAGCCAGAAGCCAGAAGCCAGAAGCCAGAAGCCAGAAGCCAGAAGCCAGAAGCCAGAAGCCAGAAGCCAGAAGCCAGAAGCCAGAAGCCAGAAGCCAGAAGCCAGAAAGCCAGAAGCCAGAAGCCAGAAGCCAGAAGCCAGAAGCCAGAAGCCAGAAGCCAGAAGCCAGAAGCCAGAAGCCAGAAGCCAGAAGCAGAAGCCAGAAGCCAGAAGCCAGAAGCCAGAAGCCAGAAGCCAGAAGCCAGAAGCCAGAAGCCAGAAGCCAGAAGCCAGAAGCCAGAAGCCCAGAAGCCAGAAGCCAGAAGCCAGAAGCCAGAAGCCAGAAGCAAGAAGCCAGAAGCCAGAAGCCAGAAGCCAGAAGCCAGAAGCCAGAAGCCAGAAGCCAGAAGCCAGAAGCCAGAAGCCAGAAGCCAGAAGCCAGAAGCCAGAAGCCAGAAGCCAGAAGCCAGAAGCCAGAAGCCAGAAGCCAGAAGCCAGAAGCCAGAAGCCAGAAGCCAGAAGCAGAAGCCAGAAGCCAGAAGCCAGAAGCCAGAAGCCAGAAGCCAGAAGCCAGAAGCCAGAAGCCAGAAGCCAGAAGCCAGAAGCCAGAAGCCAGAAGCCAGAAGCCAGAAGCCAGAAGCCAGAAGCCAGAAGCCAGAAGCCAGAAGCCAGAAGCCAGAAGAAAAGAAGCCAGAAGCCAGAAGCCAGAAGCCAGAAGCCAGAAAAAGCCAGAACCAGAAGCCAGAAGCCAGAAGCCAGAAGAAAAAAGAGAAAAGAAGACGAAGATCGAAAAACCGAAAAATCAAAAATTGAAAATTGAAAATTGAAAATTGAAAATTGAAAATCGAAAACCGAAAAATCAAAAAAATTGAAAATTGAAAATTGAAAAAAAAATTGAAAATTGAAAATGAAAATTGAAAAATTGAAAATTGAAAATTGAAAATTGAAAATTGAAAATTGAAAATTGAAAATTGAAATTGAAAATTGAAAATTGAAAATTGAAAATTGAAAATTGAAAATTGAAAATTGAAAATTGAAAATTGAAAATTGAAAATTGAAAATTGAAAATTGAAAATTGAAAATTGAAAATTGAAAATTGAAAATTGAAAATTGAAAATTGAAAATTGAAAATTGAAAATTGAAAATTGAAAATTGAAAATTGAAAATTGAAAATTGAAAATTGAAAATTGAAAATTGAAAATTGAAAATTGAAAATTGAAAATTGAAAATTGAAAATTGAAAATTGAAAATTGAAAATTGAAAATTGAAAATTGAAAATTGAAAATTGAAAATTGAAAATTGAAATTGAAAATTGAAAATTGAAAATTGAAAATTGAAAATTGAAAATTGAAAATTGAAAATTGAAAATTGAAAATTGAAAATTGAAAATTGAAAATTGAAAATTGAAAATTGAAAATTGAAAATTGAAAATTGAAAATTGAAAATTGAAAATTGAAAATTGAAAATTGAAAATTGAAAATTGAAAATCGGAAATCTAAAATCGAAACGATTTCGAAAATCGAAAATTGAGTCTAAAATTGAAAATTGAAAATCTTAAAACGAAAAACGAAAATCAAAAATCGTAAATCGAAAAACGAACATCGTAAATACAAAATCGAAATGAATTCGAAAATTTGAAATCGAACATCGTAAATCGAAAATCAAAAATCGAAACGATTTCGAAAAACGAAAATTAAAAACCGAAAATCGAAAAACGAAAATCAAAAATCGGAAATCGAAAATTGAGAATCGAAAACCGAAAATTGAAAATCAGAAATTGAGAATCAAAAATTGAAAATCAAAAATTGAAAATTGAAAACTGAAAATTAAAAATTGAAAACTGAAAACTAAAAATTGAAAATTGAAAATTGAAAATTGAAAATCGAAAAACGAACATCGTATAAATCGAAAAACGAAACGATTTCGTAAATTGAAAATTGAAACGATTTCAAAAATCGAAAATTGAATATCAAAAAACGAACATTGAATATCGGAAATCGAAAGGCGAAACGATTTCGATAATCGAAAATTGAGAGTCTTAAATTGAAAATTGAAAGTCTTAAAATGAAAAACGAAAATCAAAAATCTAAAAATGAAAATCGAAAATTGAAAATTGAAAATTGAAAATTTTAAAATTGAAAATTGAAAATTGAAAATCTAAAAACGAAAATCGAAACGATTTCAAAAATCGAAAATCCAAAATCTAAAAGATTTCGAAAATTGAAAATCTATAAGATTTCGGAAATTGAAAATTGAAAACGATTTCAAAAATCGAAAATTGAAAATTGGAAATCGAAAATCAAACATTGAAAATCGGAAATCGAAAATCGAAACAATTTCGAAAATCGAAAATTGAAAGTCTAAAATTGAAAATCGAAAATCTTAAAACGAACATCGTAAATACAAAATCGAAAATCGAAACGATTTCGAAATTTGAATATTGAAAAAATGGAACATCGTAAATCGAAAATCGAAACGATTTTGAAAATCGAAACGATTTTGAAAATCGAAAATTGAAACGATTTTGAAAACTGAAAACCGAAAAACGAAAATCGAAAATTGAAAATCGGAAATCGAAAATCGGAAATCGATAATCGAAAATCTTAAAACAAAAAACGAAAATCGAAATACGAACATCGTAAATACAAAATCGAAAAGAAGTGGGAGCAGTAGGCTTCTTCTCAGTATAAATGTTATGTCAGAAAAAATAATTAAAAGTAAGCCTTTTTGAATTTGGCTGGTGATGAAACACTAAAGATTATTGTACATACAGTACTGACCCGATTTTGTCAGCCCCCGATTTTGTCAGCTTTTTGACCCGATTTTGTCAGCCTATTTTAAATTTGTCAAAAAGTTGAAATCGTCAAGTTTTACCACGTTCACATTAAAGTTTATGATGATGTTTGATGTCATGCACGCATGGGCGTAGCCAGAGGAGGCAATGGCAATGCCTTTTATTAAAAGTGAAAAAAATCGATATGACTAATATAAGGGAGAAGGGAGCCCAAGACAAGAAAAAACTGGCTACGCCCATGATCTTTGCCCTCTTAAAAGTCCATGTAACCATGCAACACGTCAAAATTTGAAAAACAGGAACAAAATGAAATGACCCGATTTTGTCAGGTTCCCCATTTTGTCAGCCTAAAATTCATCGAGGGGCTGACAAAATCGGGTCCTTACTGTATATGCTGTTTTAGAGATTACTCTTTAGCTTTTGTGTTGGGAAAAAAATCTGAAATTCACTCTACAGTAGCCAAGCAAAGCCAATCACAGTCAGCGAAGCCAGTGACTCGCGCCCATCGCTGCTGTAGGCAAAAGGCCTCGAAAATAGCAAAACACCCGTTGCTAAGGACAACCCAAAATTCCCGCTACATTTCCCGCATTCAGAGCCTTCAATGACACTAACGGTTTAGAAAATTCAAGCACCCAACATACTGCTACTTGATGAGATTCACGTTTTTGAACTACTGTACTGGGAAGAGCCTCGTGATTTTCGTGAAATTCAAGCCTACTACTATTTCCATTCCCAGCACTGTGTTATTCTTTGCTAGTCGCTAACAATTGCAGTTGATAATCCCAGTTTATGTACATTAGAAGAAACATCTCGATTGTGAGAACAACAACCGGTATCTTCCGTCAGCTGATTTATTGTGAGAAGTACCAAATATGACGCATGCGCTCAAGTTCAGCTAGGATGAACGCGAACATATTTGACCTAGAAACTCACAATCAATCTAGTACTTCACTTGGTTGCTCGATGGAAGATTCGTCTCATTGTGAGTTACCGTTTGTTACCGATTCACGAATGTACAAACAACGTCCCAGAAGATTGACATTCGTTTCTTTCGGGTAATGAACGTCCGGTTTTCAGCTGATACAAGCTTCAAGTTCAAGGTCTGTTTTCCATAACAAATGAGATTTTCACATGCTCGAGCAATAACAGGATCATGCTATATGTAGTACTCGGGCTGCAAATCTATCGATCTATCTATCTATCTATGCTATGTTGAAAAGCAACCGTTATGCCCTGAATTATGAAATACGCCTTTTAAAAACTGAAATGTTCTCATATAATGTATGAAGATTCAAACTGGCACCACTGCTTCTATTGTTCCATACATCCCTCATATTGGAAACTGAATAGGTCCTATCAAACGCGTTCCATTCTACTCGAACCCAACAGAAGACTATTTGCAGAAGGCACAGTTAACTGGCAGTTCACCGAGGTTAATGTAAAACAAACAACTGACTGTAGCTACTGATGGATGAACATGACGACGATGATGAGAACGAGAACGGAATCGGTGCAATCCATCGTTGTCAGTCATACACGGACGATTGAATGCGAAATGGTCCATGGAAAGGCATTCGACGGATGTCGGTTTTCAATCCTCGTTGTGGGGGATATTTCGTTGCCGGACTGGTTTTCGGGCAATTTTTTGCAAAGTACATCCTTTGATATTTGTGTTCTCGTTTCTCGACTACTTTGTTTACATTCTCTTCAATCAATAATAAAACCACATTAACCTCTTCTGTTGTAATTGAATAAAAAGGTGTACCATCAAACGGGTTAACTTTGATAATGCGGGTAACTTTGATAGTGCGGGACATACAAACGAAATAATATAATATCTATTAATCAGTTAAGCAAAACGAACGTAAAAGTAACGAAAATTAGTATGATGTTTCATGTCAGAGCTATTTTCATTTGAATCGAGAACATTTACATTTGAGACTTAATATACGAATATTGAAAATTGATGCAACTTTAGCAATTTCGAAACGTTTACGAACAACCTGTTCTATAATCACTATTTGATGTAGTTCGTCACTTATATTTGACAGCCTAGTTATAAAAGAACTTGAATATGGTCTCAAGTCTCTTAGCGAGAATCATTTTTACAAACTGTGACCATTTTTGTATTCTAAGTCAGAAATGCCCATATAACGGTAAACGCCTAGAGGTATGCAATGCCCTATAAATGTTCGTAAATCATTCAATTTTGTTTAATTTATGATCATTATCAAAGTTAACACAAAACAGAAAACCGACTTTCGATTATCTGAAAAATTATATATCCATTCAAAACAAATCTCTCGGCAATCTATCAACTGCAATCGATAGCTAGGATGCCAGTCATTGTTTTAAAAATAAACATTAAAACTCTCTGAAACAGCATGCATAAATATTCAAGTTTTCTTCGAAAAAACTATCAAAGTTACCCCGTTTTACGGAATCATTTTGCCATCAAATTTTTGTGTAGAATAGAAAATCACTGTCGTAAGGTTTTGAACTTTACATGAACCTAACGCAGGACGGCGTAGTCAACATACAAATGACATTTTTTGTGTGCCGTGTTTACAACGCATTTTTTTGGTTAACATGATCGTTTTTGCATACGAACAATGTTGCAATGAGCATATCATGTTAATCCCGGTTTTTTTTCTGAATTCCGCGTAACGTGTTTCATTTTTATTTGTCCGTCCGTTTCAAAACCGTAAAATGCCTCGGAAAGTGTGTTGCTCCTGAGTGTTTGTCGTCGCACAGATCACCAAACATACGTTTCTTCCGATTCCATACAATAAAAAGTTTTTCGCCGACGCTTTCCAAGAGAAGGTTCTTCAAGTAGATAAGCATATTCGGATGTAAAATCCCATTACGAGCCCGTAAGCAAATTTGTTTGCAGTTTGCATTTTGTAACAGGTAAGTTGATGAAATGTTAAACATTGTATATCATACTTATTTCCATTTACTTTTTAAGGAAAATCTGCTAGAGGTACTGATATATCTGATACCGATTGGGCTCCCACATCGAATGTCCCCAACTTTGATCCAGAAAAGTCGAATTCTAAACTTGTGACCCTACCAAATCAAAATACAAGCGGAATTGCGTATAATTCGGGTAATGATGGTAAATATGTAGTCAATAATTCGACTGATTGATCGATTTATTTTAATGGCCATCTAAACTGGTTTATTAAGGACCAATGTTCGGTTCAAACAATACGCCTCCAATTGCGTAACGCAACATACTGTTAACCATCTATACTTTGGTAGCGCAACTAGTCAGATGATGAGAGATTTGATTTTTCACGCATTCCACGCATTCCACGTGGGGAAAAATGTTTTATTTTCCTGATATAAGACGGTTCACAGTGAAACAGTTAGGCGGAAAAGGTAGGAATATCCATTCTCTATGTTCTACATACGTTTGTTTTTTATATTATTCCACTACTTCCATAAAAAATGAGATCCGGTGGTAGGAGCACTAGTTGGAGGATGGAAAACCAGAATATGTGAGGTTAGTTTCATTGGAACTTTCGCCTGAGCGATTTTTGCACTTGAATAAAACACGTTTCAAAACATTGTCTGCTGCCTCTAAAAATACCATTGGGTAGAGAAATGAATTCTCTACCATTGAATTTCATTCTATTTCATGCATTATTTCACTTAGGCGGTGAAAATAAATATTTTGTTCCGAATGATTTGAAACCATTAATGAGTTTGACATTGCTCTCGTCAACCATCATCATGACGACAGCAGCACACCCCACCGGACGAATTGTCGTCTTGGGAGCGAATTATCATTAAAGCTTTGCAAAAGCAGTTCTCGAGTTGTAGCTAACTGAAGAAGCTGAAAACTTATTGGGTTGGGCACTACACATATAGAACTATAGTGATACATACAGACCACGCAGACCCCTTTCATAACCAACTCAGTTATTGGGTCACCAAGTGGCTCGGTAGCTTAGTTGGTAAAGCGCTCGTCTAGCATACAAGAGTCCTGGGTTCAAATCCCAGCCAGGTACGTGGATTTTTTTCATAATTTCACCCATAATTTGTCCATTTTTACCACGCGTAATGATTTAATTAATTTAATACTCATGCGGATTGGATTACCGAACAGCTCAATAGGCCTCTAATCGCGAAACGGAACATACTGTTAGCCATCTATACTTTGGTAGCGCAACTAGTCAGGTGATGAGAGATTTGATTTTTCACGCATCCATCACATGCCGCTGTGGGGAAAAATGTTTTATTGTCCTGATAAAAGACTGTTAACAGTGAAACAGTTAGGCGGAAAAGGTAGAAATATCCATTATCTATGTTCTACATACGTTTGTTATTTGTATTATACGCTTCCAATCGCAAAACGCAACATATTGTTAGCCATCTATACTTTGGTAGCGCAACTAGTCAGATGATGAGGGATTTGATTTTTTACGCATCCATCACATGCCGCTGTGGGGAGAAATGTTTTATTTTCCTGATATAAGACGGTTCAAAGTGAAACAGTTAGGCGGAAAAGGTAGGAATATCCATTCTCTATGTTTTACATACGTTTGTTTTTTGTATTATTGCACTACTTCCATAAAAATTGAGATCCGGCTGGTAGGAGCACTAGTTTGAGGTTGGAAAACCAGGATATGTGAGGTTAGTTTCAGTGGAACTTTTGCCTGAGCGATTTTTGCCCTTGAATAAAACACGTTTCGGAACATTCTCCGCTGCCTCTAAAAATACCATTGGGAAGAGAAATGAATTCTCTACCATTGTATTTAATTCAATTTTATACATTAATTCAATTAGATGGTGAAAACAAATATTTTGTTCCGAATGTTTTGAAACCGTGAATGGGTTTGACATTGCTCTCGTCAACCATCATCATGACGACAGCAGCACACCCCACCGAGCGAATTGTCGTCTTGGTAGCGAATATAAACGTCAATTTAGGATATTAGGGCGCAGAGCTATTTGTGAATGCTTCACTTTTGCATTGTTTTTTTTTTTGACGATTTGCCTGAAACTTTGCAATAAGAAGCGCTTTAGGGACGATTCAAATATGGCGTCTATCGTTTTTCGGGATTTCTAGACCCCTCCTCTCCCCTCTGTCACGCTTTTTCCAATACCTTATACACGTACTGTCACACTTCCGTAGACTCCCCCTCCCCCAAACGATGGAAGGTACGAAGGTACTACGCATATTGTGGCTTATTATGAACTCTGTAGCTTTCAAAATACCCCACTTCCGAAGTGAATCAAGAGTGCCAAGAATAGTATCCGGCTTCCTATAGCTTGAGAGGTAACCAATATCAAAATGATAACAATAATTATTAAAGGCATAATACCATATACATGTAATTTTTTTCATCCATTGTTATACTAGCAAATTTTGGGCTTTGGCGGAGTTAGCGCTGCCAAAATGGAAAATTATTAGAGTGCATTAGAGTGCAATGTCGTATGTGAAGAACCTTACAAATTATTTACAAAACCTTAGAAATTCACTTCATATTTTATCTGGATCTTCCATATTTTTGTAAAATGGGGCCTC
Organism: Aedes aegypti; assembly: GCF_002204515.2. Taxonomy (NCBI): domain Eukaryota; kingdom Metazoa; phylum Arthropoda; class Insecta; order Diptera; family Culicidae; genus Aedes; species Aedes aegypti. The sequence continues at coordinate 37,472,158 of NC_035107.1, read as the reverse complement.
AAAAATCTGGAATATTCCAGTCAAATCTGGAAGGTTGGCAACGGCTGCTGAGGAAGATGATAAAAGCTCAGGAGAAGTATCGTTGAAAAGGGCAGCGCATTTTTTTTTATTTTCTTCGTGCTCTGATCCGACCAATATTTTTGTATAATATTCAATAATTGAATTATAGAATTATTCTCTATAGATTATTCAGAGATCTATGTTGTTGATTGAAGAAGGATTAACAGAAAAAACAATTGTGCGCTCGAAATTGCTTTGATTTGTAATCATGTTTGATATATGGCACTTTATTCTTAAATTTTCCACGTACACAGTACATGTCATGTCATCATGTCATGTTGAATGCTAACAAGGTGAAAAATTCATTCTACTATTTAAAATCAAGATGGCCGCCAGATTTTATCGCTCAAAATAATACTCTTATTCATCTACAAAAATGTACAAATTTTGATGGGATTAAAAATGTTGCCAAATACGGATTTTTTGCCAAATTTCATTGCCAAAATCGGGGAGTACCAGAAACGGAATCCCACTGTATTACCCAATTTGAAAAATTCATACCCAGATTCTAGGTATTTTCAAGACAGAGTGCATATTGTTTTGCCTTGAGTTTGACTAGTTTCACAACCGCATCTAGAATACCATGGACCGTGATAACTACTATTGTGCTGAGGGGTGCGGGCTCGAACATTTTGGTCATTCAATTTGAACACAACATTTTCCACCAGTTTTAACCGTTGTTTGTTTGCTTGTCTCGCAGGTAACTATTTTCAAGGTACACACTTAAAATACTCCATACAAAGCTTCTGCAGTTTGATGCAGGCAATAGGTCCAATAAATCAACTGAATCAGATTGTTTCTGACCATACATTAGTAAGAAATATATTTAACACAAGTTTTGAAAACCTTATGCATACAAAATATCAAATTTAACGTTTCTTCAAAGTTTGCACTTTTTGTGTCTCATAAAATGTCTAAAATATTTTAGCGTGACTAAGTCATGACCGCAAACTCCTAGGCATATTCGGATCATATTTTTTTGAAAATTTTAGCTTGACAGCAGCCTGGCTGCTTGTTGCAGGGGACTGACACGGCTGTCATTCTGAATACATTTAGTTTCTTCCTCACATCGTTTTGGTACTTCGCGTTTTGGTACCCACTTTATGGTCGGTTTGCCCTTAACTTGCTCCTGATTTTCAAGTACACCGCTCACACGCTGCTAGTAGTGTTAGATTCTGGCAATTAAACATATCGCATTGAATCGTCGTATTTGATAACGCTTTTCATTTGTTTACCATTTTGTTTAATATTTTAGACATCAGCGAGGTATCAATGCTGTCTTCTACCCATAAAAATATGTTTTATCCTTCCCAAAAAAATCAAAACATGAACAATGGATGCCATGTTGAATCAATGTTGGGTTGGTAATTATTGTCTCATGCCATCCCCCTGGCTTGTCGATATCTACACTGAAATGAATTTTATTGTGGAAACTACACGCAAACAAATTTTGTTGTATAATCTACCGAATCCATGGTAGAATAAAGAACTGCACCAACGATTTTCAACCGACTACAAAAATCTGTAAGGATTACCATAGTCTGGTGAAAATCACTGATCAGTGCAGTAAATTTGACTATGTCCATAGTAGCATCCACAACAAAGCATTGTATTTCAATCCGTGACACCCACCGTCCAACACAGTGTGGTCAAAAGTATGATGCTAAACTTCTCAAATCTAGAATGTTTCTAGTCAAAAATACTACAACTCTGGTTAAATCAACAGAAGAAATTTTCTTGTGTAGTGATGTTGACTATGCTTTGGTAGAGTTAACAGATTAATGTAGTCGGTTGAAAATCGTTGGTGCTGTTCTTAATTTTACCATGGATTCAGTAGTTTCTACAATAAAATTCATTTCAGTGTACTGAATCCATAGTAAAATTAAGAACTGCACCAACGATTTTTAACCTACTACATTAATCTGTTAACTCTACCATAACATAGTCAACATCACTACACAAGAAAATATAATAGGTCTATTTAACCAGAGTTGTAGTATTTATTACTGGAAACATCTTGATTTGACAAGTTTGGCATTATACATACTTTTGACCACACTTCGGTGGGTGTCACAGATTGAAATACAATGCTTTGTAGTGGATGCTACTATTGACATGGTCGCATTAACTGCATTGCTCAGTGTTTTTTACCAGATTATGGTAAACTTAACCGATTTTTGTAGTCGGTTGAAAATCGTTGGTGCAGTTCCTAATTCTACTATAGATTCGGTAAATTATACAACAAAATTTGTTTGCGTGTATGGGACAATTCAAATATGACGTCCATCGTTTTTCGGGATTTCTTGACCCCCCTCCCCTCTTTGTCACGCTTTTTCCAATACCTTATACACGCACTGTCACACATTCGTAGACCCCCTCCCCCTAATGATGGACGTCATTTTTTAATAATCCCTATAGGGTTGAAAGCACCCCCAGCTAATTGTGCTGTTCGTCACTGCTTTCTTTGGTATAGGCCCTGTTTTATTTTTTTTTTACCTTGTGTCCCGAAATGGGAAATTGATTCGTGCTAATTATCATTGGGACTATGACGAACATTGTAAGGCGTTTATTTTCACTCTCTGTACTTTCACACGGTTTGGACATTAAAGTACACACTTAAATTATTTTACGGATTCCTGTGAAATCTCAACAGCTGAACAGTTCGGTTAAATAAATTAACGGAGTACGGTAAATTTTTACAGTATTCGATAAAAAATCACCGTAATCCGTTAAATTCCGACGAAATACGGTGTTTTATTTCACCGAACTGTTCAGCTGTTGAGATTACGGTGAAATTCACCGTAGTGTGTTTAGTGTGTAGCATCGATGTATTACCATGAATGCGCATTAGACTGATGCAAATTTTGAAGTTTTTGCTCCCCTATGCTTAAACGATGTCAATTACGATGAAAATGATCTTCCCAAAATTTGAAGTGATTCGGAAGAAATTTGGTTCTGCACACGCTATTTGAAGTTTATATGGAAATTACTATGAAAAATGCAAACCTTTTGTGTTCAGTCCTCTAACTGCCTGTCATAATAATATATGGCAAAGTGAACACACTCATCTCATGTGAAATTCTCCCAGCTACAACTTTGCCGAAGACCACATTTTGATGGGACGTAAGGATAATTTGGTATTATTGATAACAAAGTCCAAACCATGCTAAGATGATCATTCAATTACTTTCAGAGCAACACTGCTTTTTTGCTGTAGAACATAGTAGCCTGGATTACTTTGATCTATTCTTCCCGCCAGGAGCACCATTGTTGCCTGCCGAACAGTTGGTGAAGCATGCTACATGCAAACCAGCTGTATGATGATGAATAACAATTTATCCGGACGTCCAATCAAAAAGTGGTCTTCGGCAAATTTGTAGCTGGGAAGTTTTCACATGAGATGACTGTGTTCACTTTTCCATAAAATATTATGACGAAGAAATAGAGGGCTGAACACAAAAGATTGGCGTTTTCCATAGTAATCTCCATATAAACTTCAAATGGCGTGTGCACAACCAAATTTCTTCAGAATCACTTAAAACTTTGGGAGGATGCTATTTACCATAATTAAAATCGTTTAAGCATAGGGGAGCTGAAATTTCAAAATTTGCATCACTCTAATGCGCATCCTTCCCAAAACTACACATGAGCAACATAAGGGTTTATTCATATATTTCATAACGCTAAAAATGGCCATTTTCGACACCCACCCACCCCCTTGTAACGCTTTTTGTATGAATATTTTACAAATTTTATATGAGCCGTAACATCACGAAGACACCCACGCACCCCCTTCACCGTTATGAAATTTGTGAATGGGCCCTAACAAGGTTAGTGGGTTTTGATTCATATTACGGACACTTAAGGCCTCAGTGAAGTATAATCCAGCTTGGACCATACAAAATAAATCATTCTGTATGATTTTTTAGCGTTATCGAGCGTCGAAAGCCCTTAACTTTTGGATGGTGGGTAAAGAATACGCGTCCGCAACTTGAATAATTTTAAATAAATCAAAACGTGTGCCCTTTTCATGATTCTTATTCCGGACGCTCCCTCACTTTTGCCTCATATTCCGGACGCTTTGATTCGAATTACGGACAGCTCATGATAATCATTAATGGAACAGTCAAATCATCAATTGAAATCGTTCAACCACTTAAGAGACGTCTAAGGTAGTTGGGCATTATAAATTTGCAATGATATTTATGGAAAAAACCTAATAAAACGAGCCTCGAAGATGAGAACTTTTGGACGGCGAAAATTGAAACATTTCGTGTGAAATATTTCCCATACAAACGAGAGTGTCCGGAATTTGAAGCTGTCCGTAATACGAATCAAAACGGTATATCGTAAATTTTTCATCAAATCGAGCGCACAAACCTTCTCCTAGAGACATGGTGGACGAAAAGTAGTCCGGAGATGTGGCAATTCATATTTTATGTGCCTTCTCGGTGTTGTTCATTATGGTTTATGTTTTGATTGGCGAAAAGTGAGGCATGTTTGCAAATCAATTCAACTTTAACACAAACAGTGGAAACAAAAAATCAAATCAAGCGTGTGTTAGAATAAGGGCGTAAGTCGCATGATCGATTTCTCTTAGTCGATCCTCTCTTCTTTTAATAAAGACGACAAGAAGCGGGTTTGTTAGCATTTTTTCACTTCAAACCGCTTGGCAGCGATGCAATCTCGCGTCCTGCGGTTAAAAAATGCTGACAAACTTGCGTCTTGTCACCTTTATTCACAGAAGAGAAGATCGATGAAGAGAAATCGATCATGCGACTTAGGGGTCGTCCATAAATGACGTAGCATTTTAGGGGGGATGGGGGGGGCTTCTCGAATTTGTGACGATGTGTGACGAGGGGGAGGGAGGGGTCCCAACTTGTGGACGTAGAAATTTGAATAATTTCGTTAAAAATAGTATAAAAATTGTACAAACAGTTTTTTATCAAACTTCTTTGTCTGAATTTTTAAACTAAAGTTAAAAATAACGATTCAGCTTCAAAACATCAATATTAGAAAATTCAAAAATTTCTAAGAAATTTATTATTTTTCTGACAATTAAACAGATTTTATGAAGCTTTAAATAGTTATGTGAGTTTTATATTGTATTTGGGTCCAAAATATTTTACTCATAAATTACCAAATTAAAAGTTTAATAAGTTAAATAAAAATCAATAGTTTATTGACTTGGAAAATATTGTTTTCCATCTATTGACAAGGCTTAGAATCAACTATTTTACTTTAATTCAATATTTTTTGAGTTTTATATGGAGTTCTGTTCAGATGTTTAATACGTGCCAGTTATTTTTCATTTGTTCCAGAGGGAATAGTGTGTGTTTGATTTGATGATTTGTACGTTTGTGTATGTGTAGTCCATTTCATTTCATGGCCGTTGTTTGTGTGAGCGCATACGAGTGAAGGAGGACGAATGCAGTGATCGTGTTTGTGTAACGTTCTTTCATAATCTGATTTGTAACTAATCGACGAACGATAGAGTGCTCCAATTTATGAGGCGTTTGAAAAAGTCAGGCGTGTGCTGGTATAGGACCGTAGATCGCATGATCGATTTCTCTTCGTCGATTCGCTCTTCTGCGATTAGGGGTTGCAGGATGCATGTTTCTTAGCGTTTTTTTCACTTGAGACCGCTTGAAAGCGATGCAATCTTGCGTCCTGAGATGGAAAAAAGTGTTGCCAAACTTGCGTCTTGTCGCCTTTATTCGCGGAGGGGAGGATCGATGAGGAGCGACTTGCGCCCTCGTTCTACCACACACTTGAAGCGTGGTTTTAATTTTTATTCTGTGTTTTTGGTTGGAGCGTGATTTGTTTGCGTCAGATTATTGCAGTCACTGATAGCTAGATATCGTATAGGTTCATGAGGATAAAATTCCTTTCACTATCCACTGTGAGTGTCGGGATAGTAGTGTTCTGTGATGGTCCAACCAACCGTGTTTGTTTTTTCTTTTCAAATTAGTAAAATATGATAACACACGCTGCCTTCCAGATGGATGGAATGTTGCATTTTTGTATTTGTTCTTCGCTTCAAGCGCCGGCGTTGATTTTCATCCATTTTAAAGTAGATGAAAAAACCGAATTTGGTGCTGTACCGTTTGGTTCCGCTGGAGTTTGTGTCCTTTGACGGATGCGCGTGTTTCGGCCTCAGCTGTGGGGCCGTCTTCGGTGTCGTGTACTAGATTCGACTTGTCGTCGAGTCTAGTACGCGACACTGGGGATGGCCTTGCGGTTGAGGTCGGGGTGCGCGTGTCTGTCAAGGGTTGCAGACTCTAGTGGAATTGGGTGGTATAGTGCTGAATTCGGTTTTTTCATCTACTTAAAGGTATTCTACTAAACAGCTCAAAGATTTTTTTTTAAGGCACTCCGTGCTCCTGGCCACTACTGTGCCGGAATCAGTTTATCTGCATCTTCCTTACCGATACAGTTCTATTTTTAACTAATCTATATTTACATCTGCTTTCACTCTCTTCTGCTCTTTTGCTCTCACACCGAGCAGGTAGGAGAGTGCTCTGCTGTTGGTCCAATCGATTTCCATAAGCCATAGTCCATTGCTCTCGCGGTGGTTCGTTTTGCCGTGTTCCAGAGTCGTTTGAGGCTAGCTGCCTGCGAAGTGGGTCAGTTTGTCTCAGTCACCATCTAATACTGACGGAGGATGGATGTGTTCCCCTAAGCACGGTCCTCCGTGCGGCGTCTTCTGGTGGCTGGACGGGTTATTTTTTGGAGGGGCTGGGAATTGAATCCATGACCTTCCGCTTATGAAGCGAAAGCGTAACTTCAAGGCTACGGACCCCCCAAACTCGAAGATTTATTATCCATTTTTAATTTTTTTTTCATATTAACTCGAAATATTATATTTATAAGCATGTTTACATTACACTAATAATTGTTTACCATGGTCTATTCGCTTATCAAAGTGAATCCTGTGACCCAATGATCCTTCCCATTAACAAACATAGCTTCCAGTGACCTTTGTGGATATGCAGAGGTAAACACGGTATCAGATTTTCTAGTTGACTCTTTGTGCATCTTCACTGACTACGACCAATCACGGAATGGCGACCATAGATATGTGTAGTCGGTCTAAGCTAAGCTAAGCCGGAGTAGTAGTTTTTTTTTCGATTCCACATTTTATTGGACAGTGCTTCGCGGAAGTCCAAGCTTAAGGGGAAGCTTCATCACCGGGCCGAAAAAACGGGAAAAACCCCGACTTTGGCGCACGTTTTGATTTTTTAAAATTTAACGGATTAAGATATCAAAAAATAAAACAAATCACGATATTGCTAAGATCTTAGGGTATGTTTTCGTAAAAAAATATTTGATTTTACTCAAAATTTGAAGGAGCTGGACTCTCGGGAAAATTAAAGTTTTTAGATTAAAAATCATCCGCAATCCAATAATTTTTGTGTTTGCACAACGATTTTGTGCATATTTTTTCCATTTTCAGGCAAGTTTTTATACTCATTGTAATCAGCAACTCATAACGAGTCTAATGGTATAAGAATCTGATAATGTTCCATACAAATTTATTGAGTTTGAAGCATTTGTATGAAAACATTCCTGAAATTTACGCGCGCCGCCGCGCACCGATAGCAGATAACGGTTTGTTTGCTTGCATGCTGAGGGCACGCATACTGACGAGCAAAAGAAAACGAAAATTAGATTTCCCTTATTGAAGTTATCGACGCGGGGTCGTTATAAAAATATTGCAAAATGAAAATACAGTTAACTCACCCTTACTCGATATTCCGTATCTCGATATCGAGTTAGAGAACCATAGTAAAAGTTGGTTTTCATGACTAACTCGATGGTCCCTTGGAACGCAGCTGCACTGCTTTTGTGTTCTGTAACTCGATACCTCCCTAACTCGATGGTCCCTTCAATATCGAGTAAGGGAGAGATGACTGTAAATCGAATTATTGAACACATTGTTGGTTACTTCATACTTCCTACAACATGAATATATAAATTGAACTATTGATTAATCAACACACATTTTCCACTTTGACGTTCGTTTAGATTGTGACAAAAGAAAATCGATGTTTTGAAAAATCAAAATGTGGTAAGAATTGGTACAAACGACTATAAACGTACTTCGTATCAATAGTATCTAAAATCCAGTGCCACAAATGGTGATCACGAACACTACGCGTAGTTGGTTTCAATTAGCATTTTTTTAGAAACACATAATAAATCAAAATATTACATTACATATGTGAAGTGCATTGGCATCAAATTATTATAATTGTGAAATTATTGATTAAGAGATAAGAGTGTTGGTATCGAATATGAAAAAAAAACAAAGAAAAAAAAACAAAATAATGGAAAAATTTTATAAGTTATCACATTACGTCAATTAAAAAAATTTAACCCGTATAGAGGGGGTAAATAAGGGCCTCTCTTATCCGAGTGGTTAGAGTCCGTGGCAAAGCTATGCTGAAGGTGTGTGGGTTCGATTTCCAGTCAATCCTCGATCTTTTCATAATGAAAGTTTTGTCGTTATTGGAAATAGTGTCATCGTGCCTGCTACACGATATATGAAATGCGGAAATGGCAACTTTGGCAAAGAATGCTCTCAGTTAATAACTGTGAAAGTGCTCATTGATCACTAAGCGCCACTGACTAGTAGCTCTGTCCCAGTGAGGACGTAATGCCAAGAAGCAGAATAAGTAGAATAAGAGGACGAAGAAGAAGAAGAAGAGAAGGGAAGAAGAATAAATAATGTTATCACTATTAAAATAGTGATAACATTATTTATTAACCTCAAACAGCATTATTCACGTGATCTGCAAAGAGATCATCATCAATTTTCTTAATATTTGAATGCTTTTCTTTGAAACATTGTATCAATCATTCAGACCATTTTTGAAACACGTCAACTACTGGTGCAAGAGAGCAATTTTTTTGTGAATGCTTTATTATTTATATGACTTTTTGATGCGATAAAAAGTAAGGTAAATTGATTAAAATAGAAGATCTACTCGATAAAAAATACCACATGTTGATTTTATTTCCATCTAAAGTGTACGTAATAAATTTCCGTTCAAACGTCAGGTGAATACTTTGGCACAGGCACTCTATCATGTTTATGCATTTTGTTACTAATTGAAAATTAATTTTGATGGCGTGATTTCGCGAATTTTGATAACTCAGTTTGCTGTTAATTTGGTCGTTTTAACGGTTAAAATATCAAAACTGTGAGCAGAAAAATGTTCCCATGTTATCAAATTGAAATCTACTTTTGCTATCAGTTGCAGCAAATTGAAAACTGTTTATCATGGAGGGCAAATTGTGAACTCATTGAGATGTGCATATTTTAGATTGATATTGAAACGAGTCTGCGACAGAATAAATGCTTTATTTTTATATTATCATAGTGTTTATACATGTAGCACGAATAAATTAATAATTATAAAAAATGATAATTTTACCAAAAAATAAAATGATAGCTGAACGAAAAAAAATATGATATCGAATATTTCAATGACAAATTTATATCAAATGATGATATCAACTTGATGCTGAAAACAGAATATGTTTTCGACTTGCTTTCTTTTTGATGTTGGACTTTGCTCGGGTAATACTATTAATAACCATGCGCCAAATAGCATCTAAAAAATAATCCCGAAGTTGCAGGAAAAAGGTACGTTTCTTTTTGATGATCATTATATGAAGGAAAACAATACTTCTTCTTCTTCTTTCTGGCGTTACTTCCCAACTGGAACAAAACCTGCATCTCAGCTTCTGTGTTCTTATGAGCACTTCCACAGTTATACCAAGAGATTTTTTGCCGATTGACCATTTTTGCATATGTATATCGTGTGGCAGGTACGAAGATACTTTATGTCCTGGAAATCGAGAAAATTCTTTTACGAAAAGATCCTCGACTAGCGGAATTTGACTCCGCGACCTTCAGCATGGTCATACTGAATAGCTGCGCATTTACCGCTACGGCTATCTGGGAAAACAATACATTTCTCTTGAATTCCAATGATTCCAGAGAATACATTTGAACGTAGTTATGCCATGGCTCTTAGCATGGAATATTGTTTTAACAATGTTTATTTAATGGAGCTTATTCCCTTGTTATCCTACGCATACTTGTCCCAAGATATTTTAGAATCCCCATATAACTAGGAGAATTGTTGGTTAAAGGATATTTGTACGAAAATATTTGAACACACTGACGATTTTCAGATATATAAACGAACATTCAAGCTTTCATAGATAGCCTGTTTGAAAAGTTGTAGAAATTTCTTGAGTACTTACGGAATTCTACAGACGACCAGAAATTTGTATGTGACCTAGATTGTCTTAAACTGTCTTCAAATTTTCGAAATATTTGATTTTTTTTGTGTTTCATTTTACTGTATTATGGCAATATTGGTCGTGCGACTGCTTAAATTAATAGGTGGATAGTCATCCAAGTGAGCGACATGATTGAAATTAATCAGGTGGTGAAAAGCATCGATGCGTCCTTTATTTTGCCTAACTTCTATACTGGAGAAGGGTTGGCTTAAAACTAGATGGAAAAGTTAACTAACGATAAGTGTGGATTTTCACTATCACCCTGAGAATTTTTGAGATCAATAAGGTACCTACAACTAGGATGTTTTTCTTATTTTTATATTGTTAGATAACCAAATTTAAAAAAAAAATAGTGCAAAATTTCTGAATTTATTTTCCAAAAACTAGTACATGCTAAGATCCGTTGGGACAATATTTGTGCAAAGAGGAGTATTTGAGGGTAACGTAAAATTTGAAGATGATTTGAAGACTACTTATGAATGTTAGGATATTAGGATATTTCGTGACTAACGGAAATATTACAGGATTTCTAAAATTATCAAAACCATAACAATCACTAGAAAATTTCCAAAGCAATTTTTGAGTACAATTTTTGGTTCATTGATTTATACACTTTATAGAAAAGGAAACATAGAGATGTGTTCAGAAAAAATAGTAGTGAAAGCCGTTTTTCGCACAAAATGCTCAACTTTGGCATGATGTAACTTCGTTTCCCTATTAACAATCGACATGAAATTTTGACTGAGAGGTACAATTATGCTCGATTTCATCCTCATAATTTTTTTAAGCGCTAGTTGAAAAGTAAAGCACCAAGTGAAATCGCTCAAAATAATAGTTTTTTCAATAATATCAATATCTGCTGTATTTTGATTTTTGATTTTTTTCCTCGCTCATCATTTTAACAATTTTAATTTAAGCTACAAATGTATAAATCAGCCAATATTTTACAAAATTTTGCTGAACTAAAATAAGCAATTCAAAGACTACTATTATCTTGAGCGATTTTATCTTAACCAGTGATTTGAAAAATTTCATAATTTGTGAGAATAAAATCGAATATATTTATTTCTCTGTCAAAATTTCATGCTGATTGCTCATAGGGAAATAAAGTTACAGCATGTTAAAGTTGCGCATTTTGTATGAAAATTGGCTTTCACTAGTAATATTCTGAACACAACTGTACATGCCAAATGAAAATGATTGAATAATTTGCACAGTTCTGGGATTATTTCTGAAATACTTGTTAATATTGAAGAATTTCAGAAGAATACTTTATTTATATATTATGTTCGAGTACTACAATTGCATTTTAAAACCCCTTGGCATGGCATAAGCTTCAATGGAGCGAACGAGGACGGTGACGTAGCAACGATCGCCTCCGCGTATCAAAATAACAACCAGTTAGTGTAAAATATGTCGGCAAGAGGCTCAAACGGAGCCGAGATCCCAATTTTAGAAGCGAAACCCCAATACATGTATTATTGTTAGTAAGTGTAATCAATGTAGTTTTGTGTGTTGAAAATAAAGTGCATTGTTAATGTGTAATGGACTTGTAAATCAATTGTGAAAGTGTAACTGATGTTTTAAATGGATAAAACCTAAGAAATCCAACCACGAACCAGTAAACCAACCGATAAATGCGATCACCGGACGTCCACTTCAACCACCAAAGGATTCGCTATTCAAAAGCACCAAAATACAGTCCACTCTGGAAGGAAGATAAGGACCAGCTTTTTATTTTTGTATGATAATTTAGTATAAGGATACACTGTTAAACGGAAATAAATAAATAATAAATAATAATATAATATTTTGTCAGCCCCATTTTACAGAGAACTTTTTGTTGTTACCATTTGTTTGTTACAGAGTTATCTTCAAATCTTTATTGAACCTGTTCATAATAACTTGTATGAATAGGCATAACAAAGAAAAGAAAGAACTTTGGTACATTGTTTATAAACTGAAGAAGAATCAAAAATAAGTTCCAAAATGGGGCAAACGAAGCGGATTAACTCTGTAAATAAATAAATATTTGTGCCACAGGCTAGGGCCCAAGTCGAAGATCTTTTCGTGTTGAAAATCTATTTGACACATTATACATATGCAAATATTGTAAATTGGCAAAGATGGCTCTCGGTAAAAACCTGTGGATATCTTCATGAGAACACTGAGAAACAGACTCTGTCTTAGTTGGGACTTAACGTAAGAAGAAGATTTGTATAACATGAGATATTCAAGGGTTTTTGAGAATTCTGTAAAGATTTTTGAATTATTAATGAATAATCAATTTTTCGAGAACATTTGTGCCAAATGAGAATGATTGGAGATCATTCATAGGCCTGACATGAATGAGGGATTGCACTTTTGAAAATGTTATTATGACAAACAGTTTCCTTCAGCAGGTATAATGAGCTGTAAGTTTTTCTTAAGACAACTGGTCGGTGTTCAGACAGAACGGACTAGAGGATATTTTGACGTTCTTAAGATACATTCAGAACTCCATCAGTTCTGATTTTTCCGTTGCTATTCTGATGCAGATATATCATCAAATACTTAAGTTTCATTATCACAACAGATAATGCAACTATTTTCACATTTGCAATGCTTGGGGTAGGTTTTCCTGAAACCATTAAAAAACGCTTAGTCCAGTCTGTCTGAACACCGACCAACTGTATAACGAAAAAATATCTCAACGTCTAAAATGTTGTAAAATATTTGATTAAAAATTGTCGCAACCAAGCAAATGGTACATGTAACATCCTGGAAATATTATTGGAGAAACTTGCTAAAAAAATATCTGTAGTGAATAAATTTCTGCAGAAAATTCCTGGCAAAGCTCCTGACAGGATTCCTTATTGATCTCCCAGAAAAATCACCGACTGAAATTTATTTAGATACATTTGAAGGAATGTAATGGAAAAAACTCTGAGCAAAATTTATGTACGCAATTCTAAAGGTGGTGAAATCCTGGGAAAACTTCTAGAGGAAATTTTTGAGAAACTCGAGAAACTTGAAGGAGTTTAAAAAAACAATTCTGAGTAAATTTCAGAGTGGATTCCTTGAGAAAAAATTATAGTATTTTTGGTAAAAACCTTTGATTAATAACTAAAGTAAACATCCGGACAAATTTTTAGAGAAATTCATAAAAAAAGTTTTTGGGGAGAATCTTTTAAAAATTTTTGAAAAAAATCTCTATGGTAGATACCAGATCATTCTGTGAAGGAAATTCCAAGAAACGTCTCTGAGTAAATTTCTTTAATAGTCCATGGAAAAATTCTTTAGGATATTCGTAAGAAAATTTTAAAAGAAATCTCAGATGAAAGATTCTAAAATAAAAATATTTTTTGGAGTGATTTCTGAGAATTTCCTTGATGAAATTTCCCAAAGAATCCTTGAAAACATTACAGGAGTTTTAACTAGGAATATATTGTGGAGAAATTTCTGGAGCAATCGCTTAGCAAAATACTTGAAGAAATTTGTGAGACATATTTTAAGGTAAATGAAGGAAATTCCTGCCCATGAGGGAAATTATGAAAAAGCTTTTAAATTACTGTTCGTATCACGGAATAATATTTCATGGGAAACACCTGTTGAAAAATTTTATAATGATCGTTGAAAATGATCCGTGATATATTCCTGGAGAAGTTTTGGATTGGAAGTTTTGCTACTTTAAGCAAATTTGACCAGAAATTCTCTAAAAATTCCCAAAGTACTTAAAAACAGTTCACAAATGACTGTCAAAATGATAGAGAAATATTATATGAATTTCTGGTTAAGATTCAACATTCCTTTTTTATATATTCTCTTTGATTTAAAAATATTCACAAACAATTCGGAATAATCTCAGAGTTCTCTGTAAAGCTTCAAAAATATTCTAGATTTTTTGGATATACTTCAGCAATTGAAATTCGTCAAGATATCCTCTCAAAATTTCAGAACATTCAACAACAATTCATAAAGCTGGCCTAGAAATAAACTAGGAATTAATGGTCCTCCAACATTCCTAATTTGTTCAGACATTATCCAAGAATTCTAAGACATTCTCTAACTACTGAGAAATAAGAATTTTCTGTGATCCCCAAATGGTTCAGCTATACATCAGTAATTTCTAAGAATCCATCAATATTCGTAATTTAATCCGATATTTTCTCAGCGTTCCAAAATTTTTACAATCAATTCACAAATTATCTTAGAGGCCCTCAATAATTTCAAATGTATTCTAGGTTGCCTTCAACATTCATAATTTTTCAGACATTCTCTTCGAATTACAAAATGTTCACCAACAATTCAAAAACATCTCATAGTTCTCTGTAAACCAATTATGGTTTAGAAACATTCTAAGAAATTTTGTATATACTTCAAAATTTGTTAAAATCTGAAACATTCACTAACAATTCAGAAATAATCTTAGAATTATCTGTGATCCTGTAATAATTCATAAACGTTTTAGGAATTTCGGGTCATCCTTGAACCTACGCAATTTGTTCAGACATTTTCTCAAAATTCAAAAATGTTCACCAACAATTCGAAATAGAAATGGAGTCAGCTTAAAAATATTCTAAGAATTTCTGATTATCGTCCATTCTTTTTTTTAATTTGTTCAGACTCAAATATAATTTTGGAAACATCTGTGACCATCAATTAATTGGGAAATATGCTATCAATTTTTAATTATTCTTTAATATTTTAAATTATGTTTTTTTCCCGAGTTCCAAAATATTCACTAACAATTTAGAAACACATTCAGCATTTTCTGTAAGCCTTTAATACTTTAGAAACATCCTGGGAATTTCTGGTTATATTCCACATTGAGTTCAATGTGACCATAAACTAAATAAGAAAAGTTCTATGAATATCTGGTTTTGCTTAAATATTATCAATCAAATAGGCATTCTCTAAATATTCTATGAGTTTTTGGATAAACTAAAACATTACAAATGTCTAGACATTCAAAATCCCAAAACATGCAATAACAAAACATTCAACAAGAATTGATCCTAGAATAATCTGTGATTTTCAAATAGTTCATGAATATTCTAGAAATGTATGACTATCGTATTTGTTCGAGCCTTTTATCAGAATTCCAAAGTATTCATCAGCAATTCG
This sequence comes from Aedes aegypti, assembly GCF_002204515.2. Classification (NCBI taxonomy): domain Eukaryota; kingdom Metazoa; phylum Arthropoda; class Insecta; order Diptera; family Culicidae; genus Aedes; species Aedes aegypti. The sequence goes on along the minus strand of NC_035107.1, from coordinate 37,456,675 downwards.
AAAATAATCTCAAAGTACTTTGTACAAAGTAAGTTCATATATATTTTGAGAATATTTGGTTATCCTTCAACATTCGCAGATTGTTTAGACATATTCTCTCATATTCGAATTAGTTTTCTGTAATCCTCAGTTAGTTCATAAACATTTTAGGAATTTCTAGATATATTTCAACTTTTGCAATTTTTTCAGAAACTCTTTCAGAATTCTACAACATTCACAGACAACTCAGAAGCAATCTTCGAATTATCTGTGATCATCGGTAAGCTAAGACATATTTAAGGATTCTTATTATTAATTGTCCATATTTAATCAGAATTACAAAGCATTCACCAAGAGTTCAATTTTAATCTCAGAGTTCTCAGTAGGCTTTTAATACTTCAGAAATATCCTGAAATACACTTTTGTTCATACATTTTCTCTGAATTCCAAAACATCCAATAAAAACTTCGTAATAATCTAAGAATTATCTGTGATCTCCAATTTTAATTTATAAATATTTCAGGGATTTACGGTTATTCTTAAATATTCCCAATTTGTTCGTATATTTTCTCAGACTTCCAAAATATTACCAGTCAATTAATGAATGATTTTAGATTTCTCTGTGACCCTCAAACAACTCAGAAATATGCTTTGAATATCTGATTATTCTTCAACATTCCCAATATGTGCAGAAAAATTTGTTTCTTAAAATAGGAGGACGGTTTGAAGATAATGTAAAACGCTGAGATTGTCTCTGCACTCTAGGTGAACTCATATAAATGCTGTTAAAAATTTGGGTAACATTAGACAGTCTGAGAATAATGGAATTTTAATTTTGTTTTACGAAGTGCTCAGAAAAACTTTACGAATAAATTAAGCATATGAGATTTTTGCAAATTTCGAGAAATACTTGAAAAAATGTGAATAATTTGTTCAAAATGGGAATGTTTAAGATTTACTTTGAAATTCTTTGATCATTTTAAACTGTTTGTAAACAGAATTACTGAAACAATATAAGGGTCAACAAAATGCTAAAGGATAATGAGAAATTCGTACATTATATTATAAACGTTGTAATAAAGTGTAATATGCGAATATGTTTAAATTATTGTTGCAGAAAAAAAACACAGTCCAGAAATATTTTAGGAATTACGTAACCATCAGTATTTTTCCCGAGATGCCCTCATTTCAAAGTATTTACCAATAATTCAAAAATACTCTCAGAGTAGCTGTGACCTTCAATCATTATAATTAGAATTTCAAAGAGCATACCAACAATTCGAAAATAGTCTTAAAAACTCATAAAATTCAAAGTCTTTTTCTTCTTTCTGGCGTTACGTCCCCACTGGGACAGAGCCTGCTTCTCAGCTTAGTGTTCTTATGAGCACTTCCACAGTTATTTCCTGAGAGCTTACTATGCCAATGACCATTTTTGCATGTGTATATCGTGTGGCAGGTACGAAGATACTCTATGCCCTGGGAAGTCGAGAAAATTTCCAACCCGAAAAGATCCTCGACCGGTGGGATTCGAACCCACGACCCTCAGCTTGGTCATGCTGAATAGCTGCGCGTTTACCGCTACGGCTATCTGGGCCCAAAGTGTTCTCTGTGATTCTCGATAAGTTTAAAACATCATGAGAATCTCTAGTTCTTCTTCATCACCCCAAATATGTCAAGAGCTCTCTGTTACTCTCAATGAATTCAGAAATATTTCATGGATTCCTTCAACAGTGCTTCAATTAGTGCAATCATTTTCTTTATATTCCAACGTATTTACCATTAATTTAAAAATTATGAAAGAATCTCTTTGACTATCCATTTGTTCAGAAATAATCTAGAAATTTCTAGTTATTTTTAAATATTCCCAATTTGTCCAGATATTCTGTCATAAAAGCAAAGAAATTATCAATAATTCATTAATACTCCCAGAGATCTATGTGGTCCTCAATTCTCATAAAAAATTTCTTGAAAATTTTGAATATCCTTCTACATTCGCAATTTGTCCATACATTCTCTCATAATTGTAAAGTATTTTCCAAAACCTTCAGAGATCACTGTGATGCTCAACTGGTCCAAAAATATTCTAAGCATTCATAAGAGAATTTAACATTCTCAATTTATGCAGACATATTGTCTCTGAATTCCAAATTAAAACACAACAATTCAGAAATAATCTTGTAGCTCTTTGTTACCCTCAATTAATTCAGATATATACTAGAAACTTCTGGCTATCCTTTTACTTTCAAAATTTATGCAGCACTCCAAGGTATTCACTAACAACCAAGAAATGTTTTCAAAGATCTCTGTGATGCTCAATTTGTTCAGATATATTTTGGGAGTTCTAGGTTATTCTTCTTCATTCAAAATTACATATAACACAGACTATGAAAAAAAAAAATCTTGGAAATTCCAAAATAATGTTTTAATTCTCTGTGATCCTCAGTTCGCTCAAAATCACCATAGAAGTCTCTCGTTATCTATCAGCATTTTAATTTAAACCAGACTTTCTAGTGAAATTTCAAAATATTCACCAAAAATTCCGATATAATCTTATGGTTCTCTGTGATCATCGTTTAGTTTAGAAATATCCCAGTAATTCCTGATAATACTTCAAAATTTCAATTTTGTTCAGATATTCTCTCTGAATTCTAAAGTATTCGAAAGAAATTCAGAAATTCTCTCACAGATTTTTGTGTTGCTTATATGGTACACCATTCTCAATTTGTCCACAAATTCACTCATAATTACAAAATATTTTTTAAAATCATATATAACCTCAGAGAATTCTGTGATCCAGAATTGATTCTGAAATATTCTTGTAGAAATAATATTGTAGCTCTCTGTGAGCCTCAAATAAATCAGATACGTTCTGTGAATTTCTGGTTATCCTTTTACATTGAAAAATAATTCAAATATTCTCTCAACATTCCAAAGTATTCACCAACAACTAAGAGATACTCTCAGAGACCTCTGTGATGTTTAATTTGTTCAGATATATCCAAGAAATTTACCGTCATACTTCTACAAATTATACAAATTTGTTTTCACCAACAATTGAAAAATAGTCCTGCAAATTCAAAGGAAGTCTTGAAGTTTTCTGTAATCCTTAATGAGTTCAGAAACAAACTTGGAATTTCGTTATCCGTGAATACTCCAATTTTGTACAGACGTTTTCCAAGAATTCCAATATATTCACCAATAATTCCGAAGTAATCCTAAAGTTCTCTGTGATCCACAAATAGTTTAGATATGTTCTAGTATTTTCTTGTTATCCTTAAACATTCCAAGTATTAGGAGGATTTTCTTGTTATCCTTAAACATTCCAAATATTATCTCAAAATTCCAAAGTATTCAACAATGCTCTTAGATCACTGCTGAATAAGCTCAGATTTTTTTGTTAGTAATTTCTCGTTATTCTTCAACAGTCCAAATTTTTCCAGACGTTCTCTCAGATTCTCAAAGTATCCAACAACAATTTAATAATAATCTTAGAATTCTCTGAAACTCTGGATTAGTTCAGAAATATTGTAAGAATTTCTCGTTACCATCAACATCATCAAAGAGTATTTGTGATTCTCAATAAGTTCAGAAATATATTGGATTTTTTTTCGTTATTATCATACATGTGTCCAGAAATTTCTGCAGAATTTTAAGGCACTTACCAACAATTCAGAAATTCTCTTAGAGGTGTCTGTGGTCCTAAATTAGCTTAGAATTATTCTGGGTATTTCTGATAATCTTTGAACATTCCAAATTTATTCAGACATTCTCTCGATTCAGACATTCCAAAGTATTTATTCTTCATTCCAGACATTCCAACAATTCAGAAATACTCTCATTTATTTTTGTGATTTTCAAAATATTCTAGGAATTTTAGTGATACTTCAACTTTCCTTATTTGTCAATACATTACCTCAGAATTCCAAAGCATTTACAAAAAAATCAAAAATAATCTTGAGAATTAAAAATAATCTTAGCATTCTTTAGTTAGTTCAGAATCAACATATTCTCGTTACCGTCAATATTCCAAATAAGTCCAAACATTCTCCAAGAATTTCAAAATAATCACTTAAAATTCAGAAAAAATCTAAAAGTGCTCCGTGATCCTCAATTAGTTCAGTAATAATCTTGGAATTTCCGATTATCCATCAACATTTCAAATATGTCCAGATTTTTTCTCACAATTTTTTTCCACTGATATTCATCAAAAATTTAAAAAAAAAATCGCTATTTAAATAATCTTAGAGTTCTTTGTGACCCTCAATAAGTTCAGAAATACCGTCGTTGGGGGTGAGGATGGGTCAAAAAAGCATATGTACGAATTATTTATTGAAAAACTACCGCATTTTAACTCCAATAAACTTCAAATTTGGCGTGTATGTACTTTAGAGGTACATCAACAACAGTCAACAAAATTGAAGAAAAATATTTATTCACTACGGCACTACAAGTGAATGAAAAATGACCCAATCTCACCACATAAAGGTGACATTGGGTTACTGTAATTAAAATAACTTGTTTTTGAGAATATGATAGCAAAACCATTGACTGCTGAAAAATATTGATGAAATACGATGCAAAAAAGACGAAAAGACATCTAAGATGTGTGAGAAGTATGATAACCCCACATATAATTACGATTATACTTAAATTTGAAGAGCAATGATGAGAAAAATATGCAATCCCAGCATTTATCGTCCAGTTTACATAAAATTTTTTATTTTTCTTCCTCCAAATTGTATTCAAATACTCATACCCATTCCCTATAAAGTTTCCCCAAAGATGTACTGAAACAATAATTATTTTAAACCTTTACAAATAGTTAAATTTCACTGCGACATTTCACGATGAAAAGATTTCAGGCAGTTGTTGACGTCATAATCACGGTATTTCAGCAATCCAACTCATTTGTACTTCTGTGAGAAGTTTCTTTGAAGAAAATACTAATAAATAATTAAATATAACAAAATCCATTTTATACAATTTTACAATGTTTCTGCGCACGAAAAACAGTTGATGGTTTGAGAAATTATCAAAATGCGTTTCATTGTTATTCAATGCGCAGAGTCCTCACGTAGATTTGTTTTGCAATTCCGTGATGCTGTAGAAAGAATAAACACATTTCAATGATGAAAGAGTACACTCGGCACCGTAAACGTCCAAAATGAAGACTTGTGGTTTCATTACAATCGTTCTTGTATGACCCAATCTCACCCCCATTTTCAATGTTTTTGACACCGTACCGAAAAAAAATAAAGTTTTGTGCAAAATAAAAAAAAAAATCCGGAAAATACGGGTGAAGTGTATTGAAAAGACTATCAACCTTCTACTAATAGAACAATTGAGATTAAAGTACATACAACTAGTACAACTAATTTGCACAAGGTAAATTCAATGTTGTAAATTTTCTATAATATCTACATACAAGTTCTTTGATATATTGAACAGAAACCACTATTTCTAAAAATGTATATTGTAATTTATTATGCGTGAAAATATGTCCTCTAACATATGAATTATAAATATTACATAAATAGACATCGCTCTATACAATCAAGCATAATAAATTCAATATTATTGCATGGTTTCGAACATTGGCTTATTATATTCTTAAGAAGTAAGTTTGACATATTTCCGATTTCAAATAATTGCACAACCAACCCAAATGTATTGAGGTGTCTTAAAGGGAGCTGTTTTCCGAGCTTTATGACGGAAGAGAAATGTCCATACAACTCACTGGATTTGAACCGTACAATTTTCTATTTCCAGTCTAACTTGAAGCCACTAACCTGTAGATTACTTCAAATAATAATAGGACATTTGGATTCATTTCTCTTAGGTTTTAGGGATAACACAGCAATAATTTCGAATTTTTTTAAAGTTGTATTTTGTGTTTACATATAGATACATTATAAAAGGTACATGGACATTGATTTTTCATTGTTTTCAAGGCGAGATCATCATTCCAATATTTTGCTGTTCGGATAATTTGCGAACACCCTGTAGTAATATAAGCATTATTAGCATTATTAGAAATAATTCATAAATCATATTTTTCCGTTTTGACCCAATCTCACCTTCTAGACCCATTGTCACCCCCATCGACGGTATACTAGAAATTTCTTGCTATCATCAACATTCCTTATGTTCCCAGACATTCAGATATTTCAGAATTTTAAAGTACCGTAATCCGGGGTAACATTGATCAGCGGGGTAACATTGATCGGGATGACTCATCTTGTTAAACGTTCAAATAAAGATTTATTGATGAAACATTTTCGAACCATAAATGGTGCCTCTCTTTCGTAAATTCATAAGCTAATGATAATTAAGGTTTTTGCCAAAATTGCGTTTAGTTCATGCGCAAATTTGTCAACTTTTTGAAACAATGATTTCTATCATTTTCACTGACACTACCGAAAATTCATGTCTCACATGAGTTCTGCAGACGATGTGATCAAGGAAAATGCGGTTCTTACTAAAAATGGCATCGCCGAAAACGATTCCGTTGTCAAATCTTTCATAAGTTTATTCAATTAGGCAACATTAACTAATTACTATTACGAATGTAGAATTTCCTGAGGAAATTGCCTACTTTTAGGCGTATTCCGCGGTTCAAGGTGTTTTTAATTTTGAAATAACTCTAAAAGTAAATGACTTGTAAGAGTTTGGTCTTCATATTCGGCTTCAGGGGCCCTGATTTTAGTAAGTAACGACATTTCCAATATTAGCGAACGTTGTTTACTTGGGTGATCAATGTTACCCCATATCAGCTGAATCAAAAAATCACTTAAAACATTTATTTAAACATGTTTAAATCTTTCGAAAAACAAAATAAAGTACATAGTTAGGAGCGGTGGGTGCCAGTACTTGTTTTAAAAATATGAAACTTGTAACATTTGTATTCTGAAATGAAAAATTTAAGAAAAACTAAAAAAATGATCAATGTTACCCCGGATTACGGTATTCAACAAATAAAAAAATCGCTCAGATATTACTATGGCCCACAATTAGTTCATTCTAGGTATTTCTGGTTATTCTTAAACATTCTAAATTTATTCAGATATTCTCTCCGGATTCTCAAACCATTAATTTAAAATTCATAAATACTCTTTAAGATTTAGGTGCGTTTTTAAATTTAAAACTATTCTAGGAATTTTTCGTTATTCACTCCTAATTTGTTCGGACATATTCTCAGAATTCAAAAATATTCATCAACAATTGAAAACAATCTTGAAAATTCAAAAATAATCTCAGAAATCTCTTCAATTAAAACAGAATTAACATTAAAATCCCTTGTTACCCATCAATATTTCAAATTAGTCCAGATATTTCACAAAAAAATCAATATATTCATCAATTTTTCGTTATTATCAACACTTCATATATGCTCAAATATTTTTCCAGAATTTTAAAGTATTCACCAGATATATGTACTCTTAGAATACGCAATTAGTTTGAATATATTTCAGGAATTTCTCGTTATCATTAATATTTTTAATTTGTCTGGACATTTTCACATAATCCCAAAGTATTAAACTACAATTCAAATACTCTCAGCGTTCTTTATAACCCACAATAGGATCAACAATTTTCGAAAAAAAATTCAATCAACATTCCCATCTTGTCGGGATATTCTCTCAGATTTCCTTAGCATTTACCAACAACTCATAAAAATTGTTGAAAATTTCTGCAACCTTTCATTAGTTCAGAAATATTCTTGGAATGTCTCGTTGTGATCAACATTCTAAATAAGTTCAGACATTCTATCGTAATTCCAAAGTAATTATCAACATTTCTACAAAAATCAAAATAAAAAAAAAAACCTGAAGTTCTCTGTATTTATGTTTTTTTCCAGAAATAACCTAAGAATCAGACTCTTAAAATTGGTTCAAATTCCAAAGTATTTACCAACAATCAATAAATACTCAGCAATTTATGTGGTTCTCAATTAGCTCAGAAATATTGTAAAATATAAAACATTTATTAATATTCTTCAGAATTCCCAATTCTCTCATTATTCCAAGATATATGCCAACTGTTCAGAATTACTCATCCTCAATGATTTCAGAAGTATTATATGAATTTCTGGTTATGTTTCGACATTCCCATTTTGTTCATGGTAATCATGGAAGTGTCCAAGTTCATGGTAAATCATGGAAGTGCCCAAGTAGCTCTGCGCCTTATTTACCAACAAATCAAAAACAATATTGCAAATTCAAAAATAATTTTAAAATTTTCTGTAATCCTCAATTAGCTCAGAAATATCCTAAGAATCTCTTGTTATCCGTGATAATTTGAAATTTGTCCAAACATTATGTTGCGAAATATTCACTAAAAAATCAGAAATATCTTTTTTTATGATTCTCATTTAGTTCATAAATATTCTGTATAATTCTCCCTATTCTTCAACAATTTTAATTGGTCCAGACTCAGAATGACAAAATATTTACCAAAAATTCGGAAAAAAATCAAAAATATTTTAGGAAGTTCTCGTTATCCTTCAACATTTCCTAATTCTCCTAACATCTTATAAGCATTCCAGATTGTTTACCAAAAATCAATAAATAATCACATATATATGTGGTTCTCGATTAGTTCAGAAATATTCTGACCATTTATTATTCTGCTTCAGAATTCCCAATTTGTCCAGACATTCTTTCATGATTTCAATGCATTTTCCAACGATTCTAAAATACTCTCAGGGATCTCGGTGATGCTCAAATGCTTCAGAAATATTAAATGAATTGCTCATTATCCTTCAACATTTTCAATCTGTTCAAAAAACATCGCAAAATTCCAAATTATTCAACAGCAATTAAAAAAATCTTGATAATGCAAAAATAATTTCGTAGTTCTCTGTGTTCTTCAAGGATTTTCGAAACATACTAGCAGTTTCTTGTTATCATCACAAATCCCAATTTGCCCAGAAATTCTTTGGGAATTTCAAAGTATAACAAACAATTAATAAATTCTTTAATAGATTTCAGTAGTGCTCAATAAGATAAGGAATATTCTAGACATTACTGGTTATCCTTAATAATTCCTAATTCGTTGAAACATGCTCTCACATCCAGAGAAAATTGCTGATCTCAAAAAAAACCTAGCAAATATAATAATAATCTTTGAGTTCTCTGTTATCCTAATATATCTTTATTCGGTTTTATTCCAAATTTGTCCAGACATTTTCTCAGAATTCCAAAATATTCAACAACAATTCTGAAATAATTTTACGAATCTCTGTAATTCATAATAAGACCAGATATTTTCTAAAATTTTTCGGTTTGCTTCACATTCCATTTTTTCCAGATATTCTCCAAACTACAAAGTATTTACATACAATTCCAATAGACTTTTAGAGATCTCTGTGATACCCAATTAGTTAAAACATATTTCTAGAATTTTTTATTATTATCCACATCCCCAATTTGTTCAGACATTGTTTAAGAATTCTTAATTATTCATCTTTCAGGAATAATAAATCAATAGTTACTTGATAATCTTTAATAAAAAATGAATTAAGCCGCTGTCTTTTAATTTTGGAATACTTTCATAGTGCTTGGTTCCATTATATTCCAGGAATTTTACGTTATCTGTCTACATCTAATTTTTTTCCAGACATTCTCTAAGAGTACCAAGGTATTCAACAACAATTCAAGCATATTTTTAGATTTCACGGTGATTCTCAAAAGTTCCTGAAATATTTTAGGATTTCTCGTTATCAATCGTATTACCAATGTGTGCAGAAAAACTCAGAGAATTCAAAAGTATTTACTAACAATTCAGAAATATTCAAACAGTTTTCTGTGATATTCATTTGCTTAAGACATAATCTAGCATTTTTTTGTTGCTTGGGTTTTTGAATTTGAAATTTGTAACTTTTTGAGCTATTGGGTCTCCAAGTGACTCGTTAGCTTAGTTGGGAAAGCACTCGTCTAAAATACAAGAGTCGTTGGTTCGAATCCCTTCTGAGCACGTGGATTATTTTCATAATTTTACTCATTATTTATCCATTCTTACCATGTGTGATAAGTTAATTAGTTTTGAAAAACTTTAAAATAATCTTTTCTTCTCTTTCTGGTTATCCTTCTACATTGAAATTTGTCCAGAATTTTTTTCAGCTTCCTAAGCATTTGCCAATATTTCATAAATACTCTAAGTAATCTAATGAGAGAAATCAGAGCAAATTGAGGTTCAGAAATATTATAGGAGTTTCCCGTTATTTTTCAACATTCACAATTTGTTCAAACATTCTCCTAGACTTCACCAAACAATCCAAAAATAATTTCGTAGTTCTCTGTTGTCCTCAATTCATTCAGAAATAATCTAGGAATTACTCGTTATCCGTTATAATTTCCAATATGTCCAGGTAATCTCCCAGAATAGCGCAGCATCACCAAGCAATGAAAAAAATATCTGAAAGTTGTCTTTGATCGTCAATTAGTTAATGCTATGCTTCAATTGCCTGAATTAATTTATTATTGTTTTATTTAATTATTTTCAAACGCTCTGCAGTACTTCTTACAATTTATTTGATACTATTAGAAAAGAAAACTAGTCATATGATTTCGAAGCCATGTAGATCAAATTTTCTATTCACAAAATATAGTTCAAATCTATGCAATATAGTAAGTCGGAGATAACAATTCTCAAAAACACATATCTAGGACTATGGAGATTTTGACTGAAAATTATGGTATTTTGCCACATTGTATCAGGCTACCACGGTCGTTGAGCCTGAAGTAAGTTTTATCATTTTCTTGAGTAGTTGTTTTGTGAATTTCCACCCGATTATGGCATTCTTATATTTTCCGTTAATTGAATTACACGCGATAACACTTACTTTGGTACTTTGATGAGCTCACTAGTACAAAAAAAATGAATTTGAAAGCCCTAATGCATCATGTGTAACTTTTTCTTCATGCATTAGGAAGGTTGAAAAAAAAATCAAAAATCGTATTTCATTAAGTTACAGTACTTAGAGAAATACGATTACGAACTTATTGTCAAAATTCGCTAAACAGAAGAGGCTTCAATTAGAAAAGAAAATGAATAGGGATGCTAAATAGATTAAAATTAGAAAAATCAAAAACCGAAAATCATAAATTTGTGATGAACTATTGCCCAACACATGTTTAGGTCGATTCTAGATAGTAAAAATATCGTTTGAATCAATTGGGAATTCTTTGAGAACTTGCTGGAGGGTGTTAGTGGTGAAATTCATGCGGAATTTCTAGTAGAACTGAGAGATATACGTGAAGATATTTTAAAAGAATCCCTGAGAAAGTTTCTCAAAGAATCAAAATTGTGGGGAAAATTCCTGAAGGAACCCTGAAAAGCAAGCTTAGTTGTCCTCAACGGAACTTATAATAATTACAAAAAGGCAAATATAAGAAGAAAAATTTTAGGGTTTATTCCTGATAACATTAAATTGTTTAAGCCATCTAGAATGTATGAACCAAATGAGAATTATTAAAATATTAGAGAAAACCCTGAGTTGAATTTTTTATTAGGAATGGATATTAAATAGTATTGAAGAACTGTGGAGTCGAATTAAAACATTTAATTAATATTCAATATTCTAAGATAATCCTAAATTCCTATCGATGAATAATTTTGCAACCTTTAACCATTCAAATACTTTAAAAAACTGGGATCATTTCAGAAAGAGTAATAGATTCTGATTACCTTGGAAATATTTTATGAGCCAAATGAAAAAATAAACAATTGCAGGTGAAGCTTGTGGCTGAAAGCTTTACCAAAAACAAAAAAACAACTGAAATGGTGCAAAATAAAACACCTAAATTGTCGTATCCAAATCATTTCAACGGTACATCATTCTTCTTCTTTCTGGCGTTACGTCCCTACTGAGACAGAGCCTGCTTCTCAGCTTAGTGTTCTTATGAGCATTTCCACAGTTATTAATCGAGAGCTTACTATGCCAATGACCATTTTTGCATGTGTATATCGTGTGGCAGATACGAAGATACTCTATGCCCCAGGAAGTCGAGAAAATTTCCAGCCCGAAAAGATCCTCGACCGGTGGGATTCGAACCCACGACCCTCAGCTTGGTCTTGCTGAATAGCTGCGCGTTTACCGCTACGGCTATGTGGGCCCCCTATATACATCATATCCTGGAAATATTCTTTGAGAAATTTACGGAAAAACATTTTCCGAAAAACATCCTGAGGAGAATTTTTGGAGGAACTCCAGACAGGATTTTTTAATGAGATCCTAAAGAAATTCCTGAGGAAAAAACTTGATAAAACGAGATTCGTGAGCAAATTTCTCAGAAAAACTCATGGGAAAACATCTAAACTGGTTCCTTGGGAAATTTGAGGGAATTCCAGAATACACAAATAAAACGGATTGAATAAAAGGAGGCATTTTTTGGTAGATTTCCATAAAAATCTCTAAAGATGTTTCTGTAAGAATCCTTGAAACAATAACTGAAGTAACTTCCTGGGCGAATCTTAAGAGAAACTAAAAAAGAAATATTTGAAGAACCCCCAAGCAAACTATTGAAAGAAACTTTCCAGAATTTTTTTTTTTTAAAGCAATTCATGTAAGATACAGAATTAATATCTAAAGAAAATTCCTAAAAGAACCTCCTGAGTAAATTTCCATAATCCAATAAGATCCATAAGAAAAAATAAAAATTCGAAAGGAAACTTATTGGAGGAATCTTTGAAGGAAGATATTAGTGATACTTCTGAAAAACTCTTGGGGAAGTTTGGTAAAAAATCATATAAAATCCTGGAAGAAATATAGAGCAACATCAAGATAAGTTCATGAATGAATCTATGACAAAATATCTAAAAGGAGATTCTAGAAAAATCCCTGAAACTTCGTAAATCATTGAAGGAATTCAATAAAAAAAATATCGGAGGAATCCAGGCAGGTATGTAAAAATTTCTTACTTGCTCTAAGACCACGTTTCTCAACAAGAGATTCGTGGACCCCCGATCATGTAAAAAGTACGCTGAAACGAACACCTTACAGAGAACAGTTTTTTCACCGTTGAGTCCAGGAGAAACCTATGGAAGAATTTCTAAATTTCTGAAAGAATAACTGAGGTGATTTGATAGTATTGGGATAATGATGATGAAAAGTCATGTAGGAATACTTGAAGGCAATTTCTGGATGACCCACTAAAGAAATCCCCCAAAATAATCAAATAGAGGAAGTTTTTGGAGCAATTCGTTTGGAAATTCTTGGAAAAACACGTGAAGAAATTCTTCGAAGTATCCTTGAGAAAATAACTGGAGTTATCACTGATGGAAAAATCTGAACTCCTGGAAATCACTGTACGATATTCCTGAAGAAATCGATATCTTGGATAAATTCAAGGGGGAATTGGGAAAAAAATCCTGGCTAAATTCTTGGGAAAAATCTTGAAGAAGCTCATACGGAAGAAAAATTATTAGAGGAAAAACCTGCTGAAAATTTCAGGATGGATAGTTGTAGGAGATTCCACGAGCGACTTCTGCAGAAGTTTTGGGAGTACTAGTTGAGAAATCCTTGAAGAGATTTATGTTTTTTTGTTAAATTTCCAAAAGGATTCTTGAGGAATATTCAGCATAACACTCTGAGAGAATTAGAAAAAAAATCTGAAGGAATCCTGGAAAGAAATGCATGGACGATGGGAATATCCTAAGAAGTGTTTAAGAAATTCCTAAGAAAATTCTTGAAAGAAATCTAAGGGGAATTCTTGAAACAATCCTTCAAAAATGTTAATACTGTTGGAGGAAATTTCTTGAAAAATTATGAAGGAACTACAGGTGGAATATCGCTGAAGAAAAAATCTCGGAGAAATACCAGCTGGAAATTCCTTGAGTAATTACTGAACCCTTGAATCAAATTCCTGGGAGTTCCAAGACGATTTTTTGGAAGAGTTCCTTGAAAAAAACATGATTGAATCACTGAAGAAATTCACAAAACATTCCCTCATAACAATTCGGAACGAATTTCTGAGCAAAATACTGGAGATATATTCCTAGAGTAGAACCCGAAAGGAATTCCTGGAAAGATTGCTTAAGAAAATCTTAGAATGAAATTCTAAGAGAGTGAGAGTATTTTTGTAGGAGCTCTTATAATTATGAAAAGATCAATGCCTGAGGAAGACCTCAGGAGAATTTATTGAAGAATCCTTGAGGTGATTAATGAAATTATCAGTGAGTAAAAAAGTCTCAAGAAACCGTCAAGAACTACAGGAGCGACTTTAGAAGAAAATTTGCTTACATATTCCTAGACTTAGTTTTTTGAATGAACTCGTTTGAAATTCTTGCAGATTTTCCTGTGAAAATTAACTGAAAGAATCCCTGGAAAAGTCCCTCAAATATCCTCATAGAAATAATGAAGAAATTTCTGAATGAATTCCTTAGGGGAAAATGGACTTCTCCTAAAAAAATCCAGGAGGAATCACTGAAGAAAATTCCTAGAGAAACTTGTGGGGCAATCACTCTAGGAGAAATTGCTAAAAATAGGCATGCAAAAATCGCGGAGAAATACAAGGAAATTTATGTCTAGTACCATTGAGTCAATTAAATGAAGTATATCTGTAAACTTTCTTCTTCTGTTATGCTGATGTTTGAAGTTATGGCTTTCAGTCTTAAATAAATCACAAAAACGGATTTCCGCTTATATCCGACGTTTCGGACACATGTATTGTGCCTTTTTCAAGGAATCAGCTGTGTTCCGTTTTATCGTTTGCCCACAGCTAAGCCATAGACGCTAAGTGGTCCCCCAACGGCTCTGAAGGTATCGAGTGTAAATGACCCCCGTGCACAAAATTGAGCTCGGTGCTCTAGTGGCCGCAACATATGTACGAGAAGCCACTAGTAACAAAATCTCATGCGCGATAGATAGAAGTTTATTTTCTTTGTAATTATGAATGTTATGTCAACCAGCTTTGTTCAATAGATTCTAATTGTTTAAAACACGTTATTATTTTGGGATAGTACCACTAAATTAGGTAAATGTTGACAAAAAAGGACACGGGTTGGAACAATTCAACCGCATTCACTTAATCATTACTAGCCCAAACTGAAATAATATTTTATACTAGAGACATCTCTATAACAGTGTACGATTACTAAAAATTTATAACTACAAAGAAAATAAACCTCTCTGCTGACTATCAACGCGCTCAGAAGAAATTGTTACTAGTGGTTTCACGTGCTCATTTTGCTTCCTCTAGAGCAGCGAGCTCGATTTTGCGCACGGGAATCAAATATACCCGATACTATAACATTCCGCATTTTCGAAAAATATGGGACCTATTGTGCATGTGCATCGTATACTCCATATATTTAGTCACGAGAATTCCGTTGTGCATGCGCTACTACGCTGTCCTAAAACAAATCCATGTTCTCCTATGTTTGTATTCCCGGCGATCAATTCCTAGCTAGTGAACCTAAGCAGAGGCAAATCTTTTACATTATTTTACCGTTTGCCGTCCTTTCGCATCATCCGTATGCCCGCCACACAACATGCAAGAAAACAAACCGTTATCTGCTATCGGTGCGCGGCGGCGCGCGTAAATTTCAGGAATGTTTTCATACAAATGCTTCAAATTCAATAAATTTGTATGGAACATTATCAGATTCTTATACCATTAGACTCGTTATGAGTTGCTGATTACAATGAGTATAAAAACTTGCCTGAAAATGGAAAAAATATGCACAAAATCGTTGTGCAAACACAAAAATTATTGGATTGCGGATGATTTTTAATCTAAAAACTTTAATTTTCCCGAGAGTCCAGCTCCTTCAAATTTTGAGTAAAATCAAATATTTTTTTACGAAAACATACCCTAAGATCTTAGCAATATCGTGATTTGTTTTATTTTTTGATATCTTAATCCGTTAAATTTTAAAAAATCAAAACGTGCGCCAAAGTCGGGGTTTTTCCCGTTTTTTCGGCCCGGTGATGAAGCTTCCCCTTAATAATTCGTTTTCGCGCGTCATTGTAATGATTTTTTATACCAGCTTTTGCGTATTAATGCCAAGTATGTAACTTCAGTCAAGGATGGATTACCAACTGGTGAGTAGACCTGTGCGCCGAAATATTTTCAATCGGCGGCGGCGTGAGAGCATTTTTATACCGGCGGCGGCGGCGTCATCGGCGTCACGCCGTTAACAAGTTTCGGCGGCGGCGGCGTGCATAGGCGTGGATAAAATTGGACATCAAAATGTTTGAGTTTGTCTTCTTTTTTTCCGGCGTTACGTTCCTACTAGGACAGAGCCTACTTCTTAGCTTAGTTTTCTACAAGCACTTTCACAGTTGTTGAGTAAGAGTATGCCAAAGTTTCCATTTTCGTATTAGTGTTTCGTATGGTTGGTTCGATGATACTTCATGCCCAAGGAAAGTATGGATATTTCCTAATATACAAAAAAAATCCTGAACTAGCCGGGGACATTGCCATTAGAGTAAGAAAGGCCTCGAAGATACTCTATGTACCGAAATGTCAAGAAAATTACGTTAAAAAACCCTCTAGCGGTGGGGCTCGAACTCACAACCTAAACCCCAAGATCATGCTAAATATGTTCGCGTTTAATGCTACATAAATTTGGGTGCATAAATATAAACTACAATTAAAACGATGAAACAGTTAATGCACCATCACAATAATTCAAATTACAGCGATTGAAATTGTTGTCCCATATGCGCTAATCTATCTATCTATATAAATAAAAATGGAATGGTGTTTGTATGTCACGAAATGGCTTACGAACGGGTCAACGGGTTTAAATGATTCTTTCTTAGTTTTGTTTGTCAAGGGTTCCGACGTGTTTGTGTGTATAAAAATCCCAGGATATTCACCGGGAAAGTTGAAAAAACAAGCGCGAACGAAACTGTCATTTTATATGGGACGGTCAAAAGCGTTTTTCAACAGCCTACTTGATGGCAAGACGAAGTTTGCCGGGACCACTAGTCTAGAATAATCTTTAAAAATCCCAAAATGCAACAAACCCTGGAAAAAAAATTGGAGAAATTTATGGTGAAATCTTTTCAATAAAACTTTTAGAAATATTCTTGGTATCGTCGTGCAGGGTGACATTGGTCCATAAGGGTGACTTTGAGCCAAGATTTCTACAGCAAACTAAAATCAGAATAATGAAAACAATGTGGCAAGCTTCAAGAATACGTTATAAATAGCCCCTGGAGGGTCATGGATTAGTTTCTTGACTTCCGTACTAGCCATGGGATGCATCGAAAAGGGCGGTCAAAGTCACCCCCTAGGCCCAATGTCACCCCGCACGGCGGTAGTAAATACTTGAAACATCCCCTGGTAGGATACTAACCGAGTATATTTGAAAAATTTATTCATTATTATAAATCTTCGGACAAAATCTAAAAATAGTTATTGGACGAATCCTTGGAAAAATAATTAGGAAGAAGGAAAAAGAACTCGACGAACCAGAAAGGAATTCACAAGAGTACTTGGTGAAATTACCACCGAAAAATTTTTGTGATATATCGAAAAACTATGTAAGAGAAATCTTTGGAAATTTTTTGCTGGACTATTGGGAAAACTATTCGAAGAATTCGTGCACGAATGTTTGAAGAATTCTCAAAGTCACCCTGAAATAAAAATCATGGACCTTTTTGAAATTCTAGCAAAAATATATGTCTTAACTAGCACTTGCTTGGAAGATGTTCTGGAGAAAGCTTTGGAGGAACGCCTTCAGAAATACAAGAAAAAATGTGGTGCGCATCATTGTAAGTAGGTCGAATCCTCAGTTAGTATTTTAGAAGAAATCGTTGCAGAATCCCTAGAAAAGTTTTTGGACGTATCCCTGAAGAAACGCATTGAGTATTTCCTGAAAGATCTTCAGGAGTATTACCTAAAAAGTATATTGAAGTATCCCTAGAAAATGGTTTAAGTAGTTCTTGGAGTAGCTCTTAAACGAATCTCTGATTGAAAAAAAGAAGGATACTTGGAGAAACTTGAAGATAAAGACATAGGTTTCACTTTTGTTGAAGAATTAATATTGAGTAATTCATGAACTAGTGCATTATGAACATTTTTGAACAGATTTACATGCGGTTTTATGAGCGATATTTTGCTTATGCACGCGAAAGGTGAAGAATTTTTTGAATTAGCTGCATGAATCCTGGAAACAATTCTGCAAGAGCTCTAAGAGGAATATCTGTAGTGCGTGGAACTCCAATTAGCACACCACTTTTCCATCAAACACAATACATTTTCGCCGATTAAAATTAAGCTAATAATACTATATTAATTAAAGTATACATACTCTGGAAAATAACTGAAACTCTAGCGAGAATGAAAAACTGAACCAGTTATTGACTTGGTTACCATGTTATTTCATAAGAAAATTGTTTTTATTTTTTATAAAAACAGTTCAATAAAAATAGACAAGTCAATAACAAGTTTAAAAATCTATCATTCAACCGCTCGGAAAGAACGATAAAAATGTGCATAAAGTAATATTTTTGGGTTTAAAAAGTGGTATTTTAAGCTTGTGAAACCACTGTTGTTACATTTTTATGATGGAAAAAAGCGCTGTGTTTGGTGAATTACTGACCTTAGCAATGGTTTTTTATTTAGTTTATAAATTCATTAAAAATTTACATTGAAAATACAGTTGCGCTTATAGAAATTTACATAGCCACCATACAATTTTTTTTCAGATATCGTTACGAAATTTCTTGTCGAAATTAGCAAAACAATTTTTGAAAGTACAGATTGGAAAATCGAGTAAAATTTACTAGATAGTCCTAGAATCCTAGAACAAGCTTTGAAGTATTTGCCTTGGAAAAAAATTTGAATAAACATTTGACGGATAAACTCGAAGAATTATCTTCGGAGGTATTCCTGGAGAAGTCGATGGAGAAAATCCATGGGAAAATTACTGGAAAAACTCTAGGAGATTCGATTGAGAATGTTTCGAATAAATTTCAAGAGTTATTCTTAACGGATTACCTACTCACAAATGCGATTGAGAAATGTAGGTATCCTATATCCATGTTATGCTTTGAGAAATTTCAGACTGCTGGCAGTAATCTTTAAGGCATGTTTTCTCGATAGATCCCTATAACAACGTTCGAAGTAATTACTAACGGAATTTCTGAAGTGTTTCTTAAACAAATTATTGGAGCAATTAGTGCAGAAACATACGAAAAAAGCCCGGAAGGGTTCTTTTTGCGTAGGTTTATAGAAGAATTCCTACAGGATTTTTTTCGAAGAAATCCCTGCATTATTTGTTATACCGTCGATGGGGGTGACAATGAATCTAGGGGGTGAGATTGGGTCAAAACGGAAAAATATGATTTATGAAATATTTCAGCCAATAACGTTGATTTTATTAAAATTTATAATTTATATGTTAGGGAACATATTATTACGCATAATTCATCACAATATACATTTTTGGAAATAGTAGTTTTTGTTTACTATATCAATAAACTTGTAGGGGTAATCGGGGCAATATGGGCCACCTAAGGAAAACGCCATGGAATGCATAGAAAAACAGCAAAAACTATCGTTTAAATGCAAGTGACTTATACTATCAACTGTTTTCTTCCATGTTATATCGATGATTAATGTTAACATTAACTTGCAAATTATTTTAGGAACGTTTTTGAAAACCATGGTTTTCTGCGTGTTCTCCAACCATATGGGGCATTATGAGCCACCCAACGGGGCAGTATGAGCCACCTCATTCAATCATATGATTTTTTGTTTAAACAATGTAGAGAAGAGCTAATGATAAACAGTAAAATATTAGAAAGGAAATTTGAGTAGCTTTGTTTTGAAATTATTAATTATTGACGGCTTATTTTGATAGAGACATAACACACAGTAAATATACCATGTAATTCTAGTATTAAATTGCAACACTTAGTTCAACCTATTTTCTAGCTAATTGTTTCTCTTGTAATGGTGCACCAAGATGAATATACAGTAAAAAACACAATCTAGTATATTTAGACAATGCAATTTCATGTGCAAAATACCATTTTTTTTACCTTAAATCTAGGTGGCTCATTTTGCCCCGCCATTTCACTTTTTAAATAATATTCTGTTTTCAAATAATTTTGTTTACGAACAAATCTGATTTAGCGCACGAATTGTTCAGTATTATCAGAAGTTTGAATGGATTGATAAAATTTACCAGAATAATAAATATAATTGTCTTAAAACCTTAATTGAAAACTGACAAAGTTATAAGCTTTTTATGACAAACGACATATTTGTACATTGTTGTGAATACTTCGAGTACTAAAACGAATATTTTTGCGGTTTTTATTTATGGTGGCTATTCGAAACATCCTCTAGCAGATCATAATGACACTAGACATCAAAACACTGTTTTTGACCTTAAATCCGGGGTGGCTCATATTGCCCCGTATGTTCATATTGCCCCCATAGCCCCTATGTTGAAACTAGATAAAATTTACAACATTAAATTTCTCCTGTGCAAAGTATCACACATGAACTTTAACCTCTATCGTTATATTAGTAGAAGGTTAAAAGTCTTTTCATTACATTTCACACGTATTTTCCGGAATCTATTTCATTTTTTCCACAAAAAAATATTTTTTTCGGTACGGTATCTAAAACATTAAAAATGTGGGTGAGATTGGGTCAAGCAAGAGCGGTAGTAAATGAAATTGCAAGTCCATTTTTTACATTTTACGGTGCCCAGTGTTCTCTTTTTTCATTACACTGATAAAAATCCACACGTTTGATCCGTGTGTTCAAAATTATGGATCAATTCATGAACGTCTATATTGATTTGTTGTGATTTTCTTACAAACTTCGTGTGTGTTTCTCATTCAATTCTTTAGTTTTGCTTCATAGACTGATTCATCAACCTACAACATGAATTGCAAAGCTTTCCAGATACGTTCCTTAAGCCCTCCATTTCAAATTCGTATGCGTCAACCTATGGGTGCATAGATCATCACCCAACACGGATTCAGTGTGTTTAACTTATGGTTATCTTGTGTCATGATCATCATGTTCCAGTTGGTCGATTTGAAATCGATGCGTTTGCTGCCGATTTCCGTGTTCCAAATTTCTAAATTGTTAGTGATCAACCCATAGCGAACTAAATTGCGGTCGGACCTCGTGTCGAACGACAGTCATCATCATGTTCCACAGAGAAGAAGCCAATTCTGAAACTGAAAGTGTTAGAAAAAAATTCCGGATTCGTTTTTCTTTCTATTAGTGAAGATGTCCGAGTGAATATGAGGAGTTCATTCTAATATCCATTAATAAAATGCATTACTTCCAGCGTTGAATATAATGTATGGTGTTAGAGAAAAATCGGATTCCACTAACAGATTTTCCTAGCTTTCAGCTTCGAAAAAAATGAAATATGCTAATCCCGGGCTTCCCAAAATATGGATTTGCGGCGTCCCGCTTGTTGCTGACTAACTTGTTTGAAAAAAAAAACAACTTTCAAGTGATCTTGCGACAAGCAGAGGAGCCTCGATTCCATATTTTGGGGAGCAAGATTTCTTCTATACAATTTCTTCTTTCAGTCTGATGACATTAATGTTCTATCACACATGACTATCTAAAGCATGCCTGCCCAACCTTTTTTAAACCGCGGGCCAAATCGCAAGAATAAGTTTATGTCGCGGGCCACATTTTTAAACGCACAAATATTCCTATGCGATCTGACGAAAGTTAGTGAATGAAGTTCATAAAACCCAAGGAAATTCAGTGAATGGATTACATTTCATTTGAAAAAATCGATAAAAAGATAATTGCTGCTGGACATTGTGAGAGTCCCAGAAGTGTGCTAAAATTCCGACCAAGCTTTTACGAAATTTTTGAACAAAATGTTCAAGATTTTACAACTTTCGTGCCTTGGTTTCCTTCAGAATCTTACTCAATAATCATTTTGAAATGCTATCTATAAATATTTGAAAATGCCTAAAATTATTTCAAAATTAACCTGCTCATAATTTTATTATAAATTCGTTTAGTTTTCTGGCAAAATGTTACATAACGTTATGTTGCAATCTTGCCCAGGATTTTACAAACCTATGTATTAAATTCGTTGAAAATTCTGGTTATGGAATCCTGGTAAACATTCTATGAGAATCCTGTCAATGATATCCGTGAAAGTCGTGTCTAGAATTCTTAAAAAATCCTGTTCACGATTTTGAAAAAAATCCTGCCTTTTTTATAATCCCGTCAAGGATCAAATGTTCAAGGACAAATGAATGAATGTCGAAAGAAGCCATGGTAGAAACATTGTTCAACACTCATAATTTTAGATTTAGAATTTGAATAAATTTAGTGTCTAAGAAGGTTTATAAACAAAACAATATAAATAATTACTATACCAAAATATTAGGTTGAAACTAAATTAAAAATTAATTAGGTTTAGTATGTTCTAATTTCAGGTTGGTAGAATATTCAACGGGCCAACGGGAAGAATCTTCGAACCTTCCGCCGGCCGCACAAAATGAGGTCGCGGGCCGAATGCGGCTCGCGGGCCGTACCTTGGGCAGCCCTGATCTAAAGCCACTGCATTTCGCCGACACGAATGCCAAACGAATGGTAAAGTGTCGCTAATAAATAATAATAATAATAATAATAACTGCATTTCGAATTCAATAAGCAAATCAGTTGGTTTTCATGATTTAATATTTAGACATTCATGTTAGTTTCTCATGACAACCTAATGTTGAAACACATGTTATTACACCGTGAAGTCAATGACGAAATCCGTATGGCTACCGCACTCAAGTCATGTGGTTTTTCTTATTGCGCAAATCTATAAGTAAAACACACGACCTAGACGTGTAGATTTTTCTCAGTGTAAGATGTGTTTATTCTTTCTAAATACAGCATTTATGAAACATCAAACAAGTCTAGCTGAGGATTCCGTGCATTAAATAACAATGCAACGCATTTTGACAACTTCTCAAACCAGCAACTGTGTTTCGTGCGCAGCAACATCGTAAAATTTTATCAAATTGATTTTTTTTAATTTAATTATTTATTAGTGTGTCTATATTATAGAAACATTTCACGGAAGTACAAATGAGTTGGATCGATGAAATACCGGGACTATGACGTCAACATCTGCCTGAAATGTATTGATCGTGGAATGTCGTGGAATCGAAATTTAACTAGGGAAAGTGTACCAGTTATGGCCATAGTGGTTCCCTATTTGGCCATATGGGAAATTTTGATAAATTTCACATTTTAAATATTTTTGAATGTTTTAACATCAAGATATATCTTAAATCTAATTACTACAGCACACACAAATTTTCAAAATTTGAAGACATTGAAGTAATCACGTATGGCGAAATAGGGAACCACTATGTCCATAACTGGTACACCTACCCTATTTGTGAAGGTTTAGAATAATCACTGTTTCAGTACACCTTTGGGGAAACTGAGTAGGCTTTATGGCAATGGGGATGAGACTTTGAAGACAATTTGAGGGAAAAAACAAGAAAATTTATGTAAACTTGACGATAAATGTTGGGCTTACATATTTTTTCTCATAGCTCTTCAATTTTTTCGTTTCGCAAGTACGATAAACCCACTTAAAAGAATGATTATACAATTCTTTTAAGTGGGTTTATCGTACTTGCGCAACATCTTATATATCTTTTCGTCTTGTTTGCATTGCATTTCATCAATATTTTTCAGCTGTGAATGTTTTTGCAATCATATTCTCAAAAACAAGTTATTTCAATTACAGTGACCCAATGTCACCCCCTCTATGGGGTGAGATTAGGTAATTTTTCATTCACTTGTGGTGCCGCTGTGAATAAATATTTTTCTTTTTTTTTGAACAGTTGTTAATGTACCATGAAAGTGCATAAACACCAAATTTGAAGATAATTGGAGTTAAACTGCGATAGTTATTCAATAAATAAATCGTACATACCATTTTTGACCCTTTCTCACCCCCACACACGATTGTTTTCAAAAAAGATTGTAGGGAAAATCTCTGAAGTAATTTATGAGAGAATATTTAGAAGAATCAGTTACCCGGGAAAAAATAAAATTTCCGAGAAGGAATCAAAAAAATCTCAAATCAGTTTTATAAGACACGCCAGAGAAATCTTAGAAATATTTGTGAAATAATTTAGGAAGAAATCACTGGAGGATTCCCTAAAACAAGCATATGAGAGAAAACTTTGAAAAAACTTCTTTGGCAATAATTCATAGGCGTATATTTGCTTCAATTATTTGGGAAATATTTGATTCCTGAGATTCCTGAGTAGTGTCTTGGAGGAACTCCTGGAAATAATTAAATTGATTTTATCGAGGATTTTTTAGATCTTTGAAAGCTTACTGATGGAATCTATGTAAGCATTCTTAGAGTAACTGTTGGTCTTATACGAATTCTAAAGTAATATCTGAAGTAATTCGTACAGAAAACTCTGAAGGAATTCAAGCAGAAATCCGTGTATGTATTCCAGGATAAATCCCTGGAAAATCTCTGGACGGTTTCAAGATGGAGTTGATAGATAAATTCCTGAAGTTCTCAAAGAAATACAAAGAGGAATTCTTTGATTAATTCCTTGACAAATTTCTGTAAGAATCCTATAGGAATTCTTTAAGCAGCATTGAATTATTTTGTAAATCATTTTTTTTAAATAAATTTATCAAATTTTACGAGCCGAATTATTTATCGGCGTGAAAATGCAAAATCGGCGGCGAAGTGCTGATCGGCGTATGGCGCGCCGCCGATACCTCATTCGGCGTCGGCGTGACGTAAAATTGATCGGCGGCGGCGGCGTGGCGCGGCGGCGCACAGGTCTACTGGTGAGCTCGTTTCCTACTTGTGATAGCAAAAATTTGTATCGTTGCAATGTAACATTTATTTACATCGTTTAACAAACTATGGATGGTTCGTCACTATAGGTTTCGGCATAGGCCCTAATTCTTGTTTTATAAAAAACGAGATACGTGTATTTATTATTTTATTTTTTCGTAATTATTAAAAATGACCTTTGAATAGTTCGACATTTGAAATGTCAACGTACTGATAAATAACTAATTAAATTGAGGCTATATGAATCGCATCACTTACCAAGGTGAATCCTGATCATGTAGCTTTTGAACCCTCCCTCTAACAAAACTCCTTCCTGTGAAAACCATGGAGATGCAGAGGTGATCTCGGTCTCTAGTAGCAATGGACGACACACAAACATTCCTTCCCTTCCCCGGTGACCGTAGGGACGTGGCCGGCGCCGTTATTGACATTACTAAGTTTGGAGTTCTCGAAATTGTACATTGAAGATGTATGCTATTCCCAAGCTGCATCTGTTGGTTCCCTGTACAATTTTGATTATTCTGGTCAAGCACGGAGTAGCAACTACGAATTGTACGGTCATCAATGCTTATGCTTATGCTTATATTTTTTGAGTTTTATATGCTCATTTAGGTAAATATTAACGTAATTATAGTTAATCAAAATGTTAAAGCGCGTTAATGTTACAGGAGATCTCCATTCAGTCAACTCAACAATTCGTTTTGATATATCAATGATCTTGATGGAAGGCTGTTAATAATAATCTGGATAATCTTCCCAGGACTACCAAAATCCTCATTTACCATTATGTTCAGGATTTTCGTGCATTTTATTTTCTTTTAGGTTGTTTATTAAAAATTTATTCCAGTATTTCTTCACAAATTCTCCCAATAAAGATGGTGTACTTGAACTTATTTGTCTTAAATTTGTATAAGAATATTTCAGTATAGGTAACGATGGGGGTTGGGTGACAAAACGTCGAAAGACAAAATGTCGAATGCCAAAACGTCGAATGCCAAAACGTCGAAAGCAAAAAACGTCGAAGGGACAAAACGTCAAAAGGACAAAACGTCGAAAAACAAAATGTCGAATGCCAAAACGTCGAATGAAAAAAAAAGTTGAACAAGAGAACCCATCGAAAACAAAAGAAATGCGAGAATATCTGACGAAACGAAAAAATGTTCAAATGATAAGTAATACAAATAAAATAAAAACAAATGTAACTTCAAATCAAGAAACTAAACAACTATTTGAACAGTTAAGACATTGCAAAATATAGTCTATTCCTATGTTATCACCGTGATACTTCGATTTTAAGCTGATCTTTGAAGGGATTATTTAAAAAAAAAATAAAGCGTGTTGAAACTGCGTAAGATTCTTTTCATAATTTTCAGACTATAAGACAATGATCGGAGTCTCTCATTACAAAATTCAATGAATGCTTTTGTTGCCGCAACCACTGTGCGCAATAGATAGATGTGGTGAAGCAACCGAAATCAGCTAACTCTATCTACGTTTACATGTATATCTAAGATGGATCTCTCATTGTATCTGGTTGAGGATAGTTTAGAAGCGAAACATTTTGTCAGTATTGACGCAGAAATGCATTCACAGTCAGTTTGCTTTCCGTTAGGTACGCAGTATGTACACCATACGAGTTCTCTGTAGTAAAGAGAAATAGTTAAACTAGCGTAATAGAATTAGTTGGCGTAGGTTAAAAACTAAAAGTACACAGAAATGTTAGTAACCTGTACTACATAGGCTAATAATTTTATTATTAAGCATATATATTTGCAGCTTTAAAGCTGCCCAGTTTGGCAACTACAGGACTGTGTTTTAATTCTCTAATCTACGCCAACAGCTTTTATTGCTGGTATTATTTGGTGTTTGTACGATAAAACTACACACATTTTCAACGCAAAAAAATCTAAGTGTATAGAAGTCTGTTCAATACTCGATGCTAAAAAAATATGTATATTTGTGGGCTTCGTGGCCGTGCGGTTAGTGTTACCAAGCATTAAGCCGCATCGAGTCAAGGGGTGTGGGTTCGATTCCCGCTTCAGTCAGGAAAACTTTTCGTTAGAAATGTATTTCGATTGTGCCACTGGGCGTTGCATGCTAGTCCGTTGTCTAGTGTGGTGCTTCCTTCAGAGGGCAAATCGTCCACTGGGAGCATTGACGTGTCGGTGTCTTTAAAAAAATATTCTGATGAAGAATGTTTCTGAAAAGCAAATCAATAAATCGATTCATTACTTACTTATTCGATAAAAGAATGAGTAGAATTTCAAAGAATAAATGATTCAATTTTTATCAAAATTAGATAAATTTGACATTACCAGAGTCTATGAATGGAGAGCTGCACGAAGAATGATACCAAATCTACCTATCGAGCTCTCAAACCGTCTACCTACACATCGAGCAGACCATCAAATCAGGGACTATTTTTGAATCTGAAGAAGAACAATCATCGAAAGAAGTCTCTTCGCGCAGCACTCTGTATGGGGCTCTGCACAAAAATCATCCTCTCTTTTTTGCTCTGCCATGAAATTAGTAAACAACAAGGCCAGTAAACGTCAAAATCCTATACAAAATCAAAACAGTGCAGAGCCCCATATAGATTGTGGATGTTACTGAATGTTGAAAGAATGAGTATATTTAAAAAGAATAAATAATACTCTTTTTTAACAGATAGCATAACCAGTAGTTAATTCAACGCACATTTAAAAAATAAACTGCATCGATGGTTGAGAAATTCACTAAGAAAAATTTTAACTAATTGAGGTAGACATCTTTTTTTAAGTAAAACAAAATTAGCTATCACGAAATACTTACGCTCCATATATACAAAATTGTAAAGATTCTCACATTCTGATGCACAATGCTCTGGTGAAAAAATAATTTTGTTTCCATAAATCTGCGGTTTTGTGAGGCCAGAGGCTAATCGTCTTCATTACAACTGTGGCGGTTAACATATTTCAGACTTCAATTACTCCCTGAAGTGCTGAACTGCTTCTTCTCTCGTCAGAAATGGATTGACTTTTTTCTAAAAATTTCATCTATGCTTACTTCGATGAAAATTATGAATTTTGCTGTTTACAACGCCGCGGCGCGCCATTCGCATCGCAACTATTTTTTTTTTCTTAGCGACGCAAGTTGTCTTTAATAACAAAAACCATCGCTTGACAAATCACTGCTTTCGACGTTTTGTCCCTTTCGACGTTTTGGGATTCGACGTTTTGGCATTCGACGTTTTGGGTTTCGACATTTTGTCTTTCGACGTTTTGTCCCTAAACCGTAACGATGATGAAGTTTAGTTCAAATACTAATAAAGATGATTGTATAAAAATCGTTAATTTCAAATATTACAATTGTTATTTTCCCTCTATCTAGCCATTGTTTGCTGAATAGATTTGAATTTAGCTAATAATTATGGAGATCCTTAACAAATTAAGATATTTTCACTACACTTTTTTATATTAAATTTAGGGGAGGGATTATTAGAGTATGTTTAAAACTACAAATTGAACTTTAACACTTCACTTTTTGCAAAAATTAAAACATTAAAATCACTAGTAAGGCGAGCAAATACCTTTAAACTCTAATATGTGTTGCTTATCTTGACAGATAGGCCTATTTCGTCTGCGACTTATAGACTTCTGCAGTCGAGCACTCGACACTGAAGAAGTCTGTAAGTCGCAGACGAAATAGGCCTATCTTTCAAGATAAGCAACACATATTAGAGTTTAAAGGTATTTGCTCGCCTTACTAGTGATTTTAATATTTTAATGTTTGCAAAAAGTGAAGTGTTAGAGTTCAATTTGTTGTTTTAAGATATTTTGTTGGTCCATATTCACTGAAATCTGTTTCTTGACCATGGAAAAGTAAAAAAAATTCCTCTAATATAACAAAATTTCTGTTTAAAATATTTTAAGCCCTTACTCATTGCTGTAAGATTTATCCATCCGAACTTGTTTTAAGTTTTAACAATAGCAAAAGTACTACAAATCAAATTTAACCAAATTAAATTAAAATTAAAATTATGTAACTTCAACAGGAAATAAGTTAGTTTAAACTGTTTTCTAAATAATTTTTGAGAGCAACGGTATATGAAACTATTATTCATTCGTCAGAATATCCCGACGTTTCAGTCAGTAATGAATATCAAACTTAGAATTTCTGGATTTTAATGTTTCGTCGTTAGCCCAGTATCTGAGAAAAACAAATTAAAAAAATAAGGGAGGGGGGGGGGGGGTTGCTTGACATGCTACGTATTTTCCAATTGTGACGAAATGCTACAAGGGGGGGGGGGGTTAAAAAATCAGTGAAAAATGTTACGTCATTTGTGGACGGCCCCTTACGCCCTTATTCTAGCACACGCTTGAAATCATCTTCGTAGACAATCGAATGTTTCCCATAATATTGAACTCTCTTTAGAATTAAGATTTCAAATTTATAAATTGCAGATTAAAGATTGAAGATTGGAAGATTGGAAGATTGGAAAATCAGAGATTGGAAGATTGGAAGATTGAAACATTGGAAGATTGGGAGAATTGAGGATTGGAAAATAGAAGATTGGAAGAATAAAGTTTGAAGATTGAACATGGGAAGATTGGTAAATTGTTAATAAATGTTTAAATGTTTTTAAATGGATTAGATCTAATTCACTTACATCTGATAATTGATACATCAGCTAGAATTACGTCAGCCGACATCAATTTATTTTTAGATGTGTTTCGTGTGACTCAAGCAAGAAGAATCTCTATGTCTTGAAAAACTTATAAAATGTTTAAGAGAAAATACGTGTAATAGTTTGTTATATCAGTAGGTAATCTAAGTTCCCTAGAATGTACATATCAAATCGAAATACTTTCCTCCGAAATCCAATCCTGTGAAACAGTGTAAATCAATCCTCAATCCATTATCATTCAATATTTAGCAGCACTACCGGTATGACAAACAACTTATCGGGCACATTTGTTCCTCCGGTCAGACGAGACGCACATCATCAGCCCCAATTAGGACGTACATATCTTGGCATGTTCATCGGGGCTCAGTTCCATCGTCTTCCATCGCATCGGTTCCATGAATTAGCAAATCACCATAAATCCCCTCTACTCAGTAGCTGATGAATCGTTTGTGTTTGACTTTTACCCTCTTTGCCGGCTCAGTTGTTGCCATTTTGGGGGGCTTTGGGCGAAGCGAACTGAAGACATAAACCTGATGGCCGCAAAGGACGTACCCTATAATGAGAAATATGGAAAAGATGCGGACAGAAAATACTTTTATCAGTTTTCTCGACTTGATTTCCGTAGATTGCTCGATGGTTTTCGTGGAAATATAGTGAATGTTTGCAAGAGCAACGATAACTGAAATTTTGTTTTCAGATGGTTTACTGTTTAAGCCTCGTGCATATTCATAGACGAAGATTAATGTTATGTTTATCAGACGAGATTGTTGGCTAGGTCTTAAAAAGAGAAAGAAACTGCTTTGGGTACTTTATGCGAACAATAACTGTGCTTGAACATTTCGTCACTTACAGTTCTATACATCCTCTACTCACTGGTTGCTTATTTGTCTCAATTTTCAACCCGCAGTCATCAGTCTTCGATCTTCCAATCTTCCAATCTTAAAATCTTCAATCTTTATCCTACATATTTGTTCCAAAAAATAATAGTTTCTAAACGAATTTCAACTTTTCATTTGACACTATTGCCTCTAAATGCAAAATATTGTTTAACGAAAAAAGTTATATTACAAATCTTCGTTTTTCGTTATTGGAATATGTCTTGATGTACACCGCCTTTTAGCGAATAGCGTATTTCAGTGTCCACACAACCACACATACCCATCGACCGCACCATTTGTCTGAGTGTAAGATGGTTGTCAGTGTTCCTTCAGCTTTATCTGACGGAGAAGCTTCAATCAGTTTATGAGGACAACCAACTCGATTCATCATTGTTACTCGCCAAAGTCCTGTCCTCAGGATGCTATAAATCGCTTCCTTTCGAACGTCGTGTGATTAATGCAAACGATTCAAACGAGACGTGTCGATGGCACGTCTAATCTGACCTTAAATTAGTGGGGAACCCATCTTTGTTTGAACTACGACTTAACAATGATGGTTTATGGCTTCAGCGGTAGTTTTGACATCCAAGAGTTATAGCTTGACCGTAATCACATTCTGCTGACCGCACTATTTATTTCATAGATGGTGGATGAGAGAATATGACCGAGGGTTTGATTACGGTAAAGTTATGTAGCTTAGAGAAAATACCTTTATTTCGTGGAAATCGTTTCAAACTAAGTTACAACGCGTACTGAAAGGGTTGTCTCAAAGTAACTGCACACTTAGTCTTGAATTTAAATCTCGGTAATGCAAAATGCCGAACGGGTTCCGTAAAACTTCATATATACCGATTTTTCGTCAATAAACTACGTTTTACCGACTTTCGTTAAAATTTGTTTCTGATTTTTCGGTACCGGTTTCATTATACGATATTTCGTCAAATCTAAATGCTGACTGAGTCGTAAAAAGAAGTAATCACCGACATCGGTAGTGACGTTTGCTGTATCTCGGTAATCGTACTTCCTCCTCCTGTCAACAACATCTTCAACGTAGGCGCCATTTTTATGTGAATTTGAGATGTGCATGACGCGTTAAGATAAGTGAGTAAAAGTTAGTGAAAATGGAGCATATAATACTTCAAATAGAAGCAGAATCGGAGCCAGTAAGGACTAAATTTAAACAAATACTACGTAAGTACTAATTTATCTCTTTTTAGAATTATTTAGGAGCACCAGAGGCAATCCTTTGCTTCTTTTGTAATCAACAAGTAGCGGGATACGTCGACGGTTTGCACCGTCATGTGAACTTTCATTTGAAAGAAAATCATTTTCATGCTGACTTTGTCGCCTTTAATTGCACATTTCAAAAATGTAAAATGTCGTACGCGCATTTCAGTTCTCTGAAGCGTCATATACTTCATGAACATCCTCCATTATCCGCCGGAACTAACGCTGCGAAGGAAGTTCCACAAAATGCAAACAATTTCGCTCCTCCTTTGAAAAAAGTGAGGCTAAGCGCTCAATCTGAAACATCTCAAATCGAGTTCCCTGTAGAGCAACAAGCTGCAGAATCTGTGTTATTCAGTGCCAATTGTAATCGAAGGGATGAGCAACCAGCAGTCACTCTGGAAGAAATCAAGAAAACTGCCGGTTTGGGTATTTGCCGGCTGCTTGGTGATGTAGGACTTCCGGAATCCAAACCGTTAGAAATAATTAATTTGTGCGAAAATTTGGTTGGAATGATTTCTCAGCGACTTCAAACTATGACTTTGTCTCTCCTACGAGAAAATGGTGTTGGAATGAGCGATAAAAGTACAGTACACTTTTTGAACGAATTCCATTTTAATGGACTTTTCACAGATGTGTCGACCTGTCGCAAAAGAAACAGTTTTTTTTTTGAAAAAAAAATCGCTGTGTCGATTCCTGAGCCAACAGAAAAAATGAGGACGTTCGCCATGTTCAAGGATTGCACAAAGTTGTTCAAGTTCCTGAAACCTTTTCCTATATTCCCATTATTGACACTTTAAAAATGATCTTCAGAAACCCATCAAACCAAAAGTTTTTGGAAGAGTCTGAAAATGAAAAGGAAGTCGTTGGGGCAATTAAAGAATACAGCTCATTTCGTACAGGAGAAGTCTTCATAAATAAAGCATATTTTCAAAAGCATCCCAATGTAATTAGATTAAGCCTATATCAAGATGATGTAGAGTTGGGGAATGCGTTGAGCAGTAGAGCTGGTATTTACAAAATATCATGCTTTTCCTTTAAAGTTCAGAACTTTCCTGACAAGTTCAATAGTTCCCCAAGAAGTATTTTCCCAGTCATTTATTGTACATCGTTAGACGCAAAAAAGCAAGGTTACAATAAAATACTGGAACCATTGATTGCAGATTTGAAAAAGCTGGAAAATGGAATTACAGTATATTATGAGTCTGAGCCGTTTGTGCTTAGAGCCACCCTTGCCGTTTTTGTGGGTGACACATTAGCTGTGCATGATGTGTTCAATTTATTGGGACCAGGAGCCAACTTCTTCTGCAGGATTCGTACCATTTCGAGACCAGTGTTTAAAGAAAACCCACATTCCCAACATCCAATTCGAACCAAGGATTGGTATGAATCCAAAATGCAGCAACTCAAATCAGGAGAAATATCTTCAAAAGAATGTGGCTTGCAGTCCAGAAGTTGTATACTGAACGAGCTAAACAACTTTCATGTTTGCGAAAACTACGTGCTTGACGTTATGCATGATATGGCAGAAGGTGTCGTACCGTTAACCTTGCAACTCGTTCTAAATCGTTATTTAAAAAGCGAAGAAATTGACCTGAATGTCACATACGTCAACTACAGAATCAACACTTTTGCTTACGGATATATTGATAAAAAAAACAAACCTTCCTCAAATTTCACGGAAGAAATGCTACGAAAAACAAATAAATGCAAAATAAAGCAAACATCGTCACAAAACTTACTGTTACTTCGCTCGTTTCCGTTCCTTTTTGGACACAAAGTTCCAAAGAATTGTCCTTACATGTTGTTGATCGGTCATTTGATCAATATCGTAAGAATTTTGATGTCACCAATAGTATCTGATTATATGCTTGCGGAACTTGAGGAGCACATAAGCCAGTTTCAGTTATCATTCTACGAACATTTCCAAAAAAGGATCAACAAAAGTCACCATATGGAGCATTACCCATACTGCATAAGGAAAAGCGGAAGCATGAAGCAGTACAATTGCTTAGCGTTTGAGCAAAAGAACTAGCCGTGTAAAACCCAGACTGCTAATTGTAGAAATTTCAAAAATATCTGTAAAAGTTTAGCAAAACGTCAGTGCTTTAGCATGACTCTGGACATTTTAGAGAACCCTTTTACGGACAAGGTGAACTACAAATCCGGTAAAATAATTCATCAGATTGAAACACTAAGCGACAAGTTTCTGCCAGAATTCCAGGAAGATCTACTATTCGTTCCCACAACTGTGACGATGAACGGTATCGATTTTCGGCGGAATTTGATTGTATCCCTCACAAACCATAATAACATGTTGTATCCAACGTTCGCTATCATACAAGAAATCGTCATCATACACAACACGACTAACTTTCTTGTGAAAGTTTGTCAAACGACTGATTACAACAATTTTTATGAAGCCTATGAAGTCGAAGTACTGGAAGAGGAACGTTTTCTTCAAGATGTTGAAGTTTACCAGCACACCACTTTTGATTTCTGGTCACCGTACGACAGTCAAAAGAAATTCATATCTCGTCGATTTTATTGCCTGGATTACTGACTGTTTATGAGTAATATAGCATGCATCGAAATATTTTGTATAATACATCTCATTTTTCTCTCTTTAGATGACGAAGAAATTGATGAGCATGATCTGTTTATGTCCCTTAATGAATCTGATTTCAAACGCCTCGAACTGAGTACAAAAATGGTTAAGATAATCGAGAAAATCCAAAAAGCACTTCTATCGGAACAATTAATTGAAGAGGAATACCTGGAGAATGGCGAAAAAGATATTGCTGGCATCAATGAAATTCCAGAGGATCTCCAACAAGCAGAGCCGCCCGGCGGTGACCCAAGCGTTGAAACTATACCGAAGGATCAGGAGGACGTTCAACTGAGCAATAGTCCGAACCCCTACGCAGGAATTACTTTGGAACGGGTAAGAATAACACTTTTATGCACTTCGCATTTTTAAACAGCATCTTTCTTTAATTGACTTGTCTTCACTTCAAAACATATTGCACACGGTGATACTTTCACTTAAGCTCTAATTACAATAAGAAAATCTACTGTTCATTAAGAACAAACGATACAAACCACTTTAGATTGAAACGAAACTGCTCTATTTTGAATGAAATCATATTTACTTAGACGATCCGAATTTGATAATTTGATGTTTGAGCAGTCATAAATCAGTGGAGTGCAGTCCCTACATTAACAGTCTGGCGAAATGGACTGTCAGAAGGGAAAGGATCTGAGCTAATCGAATATAATACATAGGTTCATTTATAGATTTCATAACGCCGAAAACGTCCACTTTAAACACCCCACCCATCAAAAATTACAACTGCAGGGCTGGTAACAAGTCTCTTTTCAGAGACTTGGTTTCTATTTTAATACGAGGCTCTTAGGTGATCATAAAATGAAACAAAACTTTTAATTATCAAGTGCACATGTAATTCCTGGATGATATAACCAGTAATCAACAAGCTAATAACTTCTTAGCTAATCACTTTTTGGTCTCTATTTTCAAGCATGAGATGTCTAAAGTTCCTACTTAAGGGCAGCCCTGCAACTAATTCCAAAGGGTATCGGTGGGCCAGAAAATATAAGATGAAGAAGAGGCGAAAGAGAGTAAAGTTATGCTTTTATTTTTAAGGAAATTGATATCAATATAATTTTTTCGAAAACCGAGGAAGGAATGAGTATTATTGAAACTCTACGAGAGGGTAAAAAGCCTAGCGACAAAACCGTCAAGCAAATTACCCATCTGCTCGGTCAGTTTTTAAAGCTGAACTACGGAGTGTAAGTATTGGTACAACAAATCATAGAATGGTTGTTTAATTGTTTCTATGATGTTCCAGACGTGCCTCTACCTTCTACAAAAACATACTTGCGAAGTCCTTGGTACAAACCTATCCTGTTCTGGCGTCGTCTGTCTCAGTTGTGCCGCATGTGAGTATGATTAGCATAGTTGCATTTAGCAAAATAACATTGGTACCTTACTGTTACAGGCACTATGGTTTTACCTTAACGGCCGAGGTGACGGAAAGCATGCTGGTAAGATACATTATCACATGGAATATCTTGCCAAACAAGCAGGAACTCGAGTATTCAACAGAAAATCGCAGAAAATTCAAAATCAACATCTCACAAAACCTGAAAGTGCTGATTTATGTGAAGCGGATTTATTTGCTATGGTACGTTGTAATTTTACTTTTGTGAATGTTTCAACCATTTTTTAATATTACTACTTTTAGGTTGAGGAGCTTAAATTTATTGTACCAGTAGCTGAAAACCGAAACCGCATTAATGAGTTATGGGAATCAACGTTTGCCTACCGATGCCAATATCGTGCCAACAATGATGTTTTGTCATTCTTGGAAGAATTTCCTGTATCAATCGCCTTCCTTGGCGAATTGGTAAGTATTGTTTTTCTTTTTTGAACACGGGATTGCTACTTAATATTCTATATATCTCAATAATCGTTTCATTATTCAATTTTTGTTAATATTATATATGTTTGTTTTTCAGATCGAATATGATTATCAACGTCTGACAGGCCGAAACATCGTATTCGTCAACGAATGGTCAAATTGGCAACAAAAAGTGCTGCATGCGCATAAATATATGTTCAAAGAAATCTCTGATGGTATTTACGAATACCGTAAAACGGGGTAACTTTGATAATGCGGGTAACTTTGATAGTGCGAGACACCCTACATACTAAACGAAATAACGAAGTTTATGTCAATTAGTTAAGAAAAACGAATGCAAAAGTAAAAAGTATTAATATGACACTTCATGTCAAAGCTATTTTCGTTGGAATCAAGTGCATTTGAGGATTTTTATGCAAATATTAAAAATTTATAAGATTTTAACATTTTTGCAACGCTTACAAACAATCTGTTCTACGACCACTATTTGATAAAGTCATAATGAGTTCGTCACTTACCCATGATAGCCTAGTTATAGTAGAACATGAATTCGGTCTCAAATCTCTTAGCGAAAACCATTTTTACAAACTGGGACCATTTTTGTAATCTAAGTCAGAAATTTCCATATAGCGTTAAACGCCTAGAGGTATGCAACGCCCTATAAATGTTCCGTAATTCATTCAATCTTGTTCGATTTATACTCCATTATCAAAGTTACCCCTAAATAGAAAACCGACTTTCGATTATATGAAAAATTATATATTCATTCAGAATAAATCTTTTGGCAATCTATCAAGTGCAATCGATAGCTAGGATGTCAGTACTTGTTTTAAAAATATAAATTGTAATTCTTTGAAACAGCATGCATAAATATTGAAGTTTTCTTCGAGAAAACTATCAAAGTTACCCCGTTTTACGGTACACCTTTTTTGTCTATTTTTTACTATTTTTTTTGTCGTTGATTTAGATTTTTTGAGAGCACTTGCGATTGATTATTCGTGCAAAAAATCCAACACGAGGGTCGACACGTTTACGTGACGAGGAATCATCGAAAGAAAATCCGTTGAATGGTTTGCTGCACTGGACTAAGGTTACATAGTAATGGTAATAGATGTTAGAAGAAAATTAGAACTTATTTGGTGTACATATTATTACCTTATTATAGTTGGATGACCCACTCCCGACCAGCTTCAAAGTCCCGGTGATGCTAATTAGAGGAACGATCATGACATCAGGAGAGCAATGCTTCATATCTTGGAACCACATTAACGTGCCAATGGGTTCCAATATTATTCGAGCATTTGGCATTTTTTGTCAATGCTTCGACGTATTTGGAAGAACTTGCGCAGCCACTGACAAGCAATTCCAACTTTTCTTCAAAGCCATTGTCTTCACCGAATCTGCGATTCCTACAACATGAGAAAAATTTGTGCGATCCTTAGAGGACTACGCGATACGTCCAAGGTTTTATTTTAACATTTTTAAATAAATAAAATGACCAACAAACTCAACTCAATTTTGCAAAGTAGTAAAGAAATTATCTCTAACAGAAAAATATGAATTGTAGATTCACGTTGTTTTCGCAGCATTAGTAGCACCACCAATATTGTAAAAACATTGGCATTATAATAGTTCAAAAATAATTGCATATTATTGACGATGCACTTAATGTATAGTGAAATTCACGCAATATTGACATTGGGTGTTTACGGTACACATATTTAGCTTTTTATTTTTGACGAAATTCGGTGAAATCCAAGGTATTCTACAGTCAACTTTACGGATCGATTCGACACAAAATTTAAAAAAATTACCGAAATCCGGTAAAATACTTTTAGTAAATCTCGGTAAACCGTACCGACATTGTCGTTAAAGTTTGACAGCTGACAAAATTGGAGTTTACCAATTGTTCGGTAATCTGAACTTTTACCGAGATTTTTAACGAAATCTCAGCTGTTGGGTTCTCGGCGAAAAACTTTACCGTCCTCGGCGAAATAAATTAAGTGTGTGGATAAGTTCATCTGAAACAAAACAAGTAGCTATAAAATTTGAACAGATTTATTTAGGACATTTTCAGTCCCAGTTGGTTACAAACGTCAAGAAGAAGAAGCTTCTTTGAACATATAGAACCGTGGAAAGTTTTTGAGAGATCACCAATTTAGTTCCAGGTCCCTTTCAATTCAATCAAGCTTTCCACCTCGTATAAGAACAAAAATAGACGTCGATTTTTGCTGCCCTAGTTAGTGCTAACAAAATCACTCCACATTATCAACTTCTAACTAAACTTCATTCGAGGCTACACATCTACATAATATATCCGAGCTTGCATACCGGATTGAGTGCAGATGCTTCCTGACCTGAAATCAACCGTATCCTCCGGCAATCCTTGAATAGACGATGATAGCACACACCGGCTGCTACTACTGCATCTAATCCTTCGCCCTTACCGGGAGATGCTTTCGAACTCCATTCGCGAATAATAACATTTTAATTTTAAGCCAGCTTTCATCGTGAGAGCCGAACCCCGCCGGTCGGTCGTGAGCGTGACCAAGCATGGATTATCTGCCGAGGGTTGATCCCTGCTTGCCATCTGATATGTGCGCTTCATTCGCATCGGTTGGATTTCCATTCACAGCTCAGCCGGTAGTTGATAATTGAGGCCCAGACGTTCGTCGAACTGGTGGCGAGAATAGGTTTCTATAGCTATCCCCCTACCGTTTCTCCGTGCCAATTTCAAGCTTTGTCGGAATAATTGCATTCCTTGCACCCGGTTGGTAATCCCCGGTCCCTGAGAGCAAGTCGAACCGTTCGTCGTCGTCGTCGTATGGAATCTCGAATCGGTTTACTTGCATTGAAAACATGCATGCCGCCTCTCAATACGGTTCAGGGGCGAGTGCCGAATTAAAATAATTTTCAAACATCAAACACAAAAAGTAATTCATTCATTTTCTAGCTTTTCAACAGCATAATTTCGAATCGATTTGGAAACCCTCATTGACGTGGAAGGTAAATAGAATATCACGTGAATGGAAAATCATTACGTGAATGGAATTCATATTGCGTAAATGATCTTATATTATTTTGAGATAAAATGAACAAGAACTAAGACATGTTACATTTAACATTAAGCCAATCTTTAAATAAGGTTTATTCTAACTGTATCCGTTTAATCACTCTTTTTTAATAAGTTTATTAACTCTTAAAAACTCGAGATTAACTCTAAATTTTTAAATGGCCACAATTCGGAGTCCAGTAGATCAATTAATTTGAAATACATTTTAAAGTAAATGTTATTAGTTGGTCTTTCAATCCTTGGGTGAGACATATCCCTCTTTTCTAGATAATGGAAAAAGCGTGGATACGAGGGGTCCAAAATTGGCCTCAAACCGATATCTCAACATCCAAATGAGCTAGAAGTTTGATGTCTTCGGCAAAGTTATTCGGCATATCAAGGGCGATGAAAAATCTGATTCAGTATTTATCCGCTAGGTGGCACTAGTGGCAAATTTTATTCAATCATCTGTACCTCAAGATCCTTATCAGCTAGAGGGTTCAGCAGATCAAGAGCTATCTGGCGGTGAAGGGCCTGTTTGAGAATTTTCCGCTAGGTGGCGCTAGTGACAATTTTTCTTCAATTGTCTGTATCTCAAGATCCTAATCTGCTAGAAAGTTGTGTCTTCGGAAATGCTGTGCAGTAGATCATGGGCTATCTGGCGGTGAAGTACCTGATTGAGAATTTTCCCGGTAGATGGCGCTAGTAATATTTTTTTTAATTGTCTGTATCTCAAGATCCTTATCAGATAGAAGGTTTGTGCCTTCGGCAAAGCTATTCAGCAGACCAAGAGCTACCTGGCGAAAGAGAGTCTGATTGGAAATTCATCCGCTAGGTGGCATTAGTTAAAAGAAATCTGCAATCTTCAGTCAGAATGGAATGCAAGGTTCTTCGTGGGGCTCCCGCTTGCCAACAACAATTCTGAACTCCACAAATCTTTTCCACTTAAAGATTCCTATCCTTTAGAAGGTTGGTGTCTTCGATAATGATATTCAGCAGATTTAGGGCTATCATCGCTAGGTGGCGCTAGTATCAAATTGAATGAGAATTCATCCGATATATGGTGCTATTAACCTTTTTTCTATTGTCTGTATTTAAAGATCCTTTTCAGCTATAAGGTTGGTGTCCTTGACACAGCTGTTCAACAGATCAAGAGCTATCTGGTGGTGAAGAGCTGATTGGAAATTCATCCGCTGGGTGGCGCTAGTAAAATGAAATCTTCAACCTTCTATACATCAAAATCCTTATCAGCTAGAAGGTTGGCGCCTACAGCAAAGATATTCAGTAGAATAAGAGCTATCTGGAGATGACAATTATTGGCACCAATAGGTATATGAAATTGATCACTGTGTCACACGATCTTATTTCTTACTAATAGAGCACCGATATCAATGTAACCTATAGTAAGTGAACGTCGTTTATTGTAATAATTGTCAAATTGTGTGCTGTGAAGTTTTTGATGTTAAAGAATGCTTATTTCTATGAAAATAATATAAAAATGCAGAATGCATGTACGGTATAGTATTGACAGATTTCCATGAACTTTTAGTTCTAAACAAGGGTTGGATCATGGTGTCAGCCTGAAAGTTTGTGAGGATACTTAAAATATATCCCCAAAACAGATTTTAACTAATAGAATTTCTGTAAGATAGTTTGAAATTCCTTTGCGAATTGCCTACATTTAGGCGTTTTTCGTGGTATCCTTAAAATTAATTTATGAATTATGTTCGTAAATATTGAATTGTTAAGAATTCGTCAAGCATATTCGGATTTAGAGAGCCCAAACTTAGTAGATAGATTTGTTTTCAAAACTATGATTGTTGATAAGTGATCAATTTTACCCCGAAATGGGGTCTCGCAACAATATTGTTGTGCTAGATCCTTATCAGCTAGGTTGGAATCTTCCGCAAAGATATTTAGCTATATTCAGAATAATTTTGTTGAGTTATAGAACCATATTAAAAGATGGTTTTTATGACTTCCCTTATAGTCTGCTGGAGCGCAGTTGAATAAATTTTGTATTTTTATGCGCTAATATTTTTCACCTCTAAATAACCTTCAATTTGCTAAATAGTTTTGCGAAGCAATCAATCTTCTAGTGGATAAGAAAGAGGTAGAGAATATTAAAGATTTTCTTTCACTAGTGCATCCTTGTGGATAAATTTCCAATCAGATTCTTCACCGATAGATAGCACTTGATCTGCTGAACAGCTTTGCCGAAGACACCAACCTTTTAGTTAATAAGGACCTTAAGATACAGAAAATGAAAAAAATGTTACTAGCACCACCTAGCGGATAAATTCTTATTCGGATTCTTCTCCGCCATTTAGCCCTAATTCAGATGAACAGCTTTGTCGAAGATACCAACCTTCTAATTAATAAGAATCTTAAGTGGATTTCATGATGAAAATTTGTTACTAGAGCCATTTAGCGGATAAATTCTCAATTGGATTTTTCACCTCCAGGTAGCCCTAAATCTGCTGAACATCTTTGACGAGGACACCAAATTTCTAGTTATTAAGGGCCTTGAGTTAGTAAAGATTGAAGAGTTTTTTGTTACTAGCGCCACCTAGTGGATTAATTTCCAATTAGGCTCTTTACCGCCAGATAGCTCCTGATCTGCTGAACAGCTTTGCCGAAGACACCAACCTTCTGGCTGATAAGGATCTTGAGATACAGACGATTGAATGAAATTTGCCACTAGTGTCACCTAGCGGATGAAATCAGTTTTTTCATCATCAGATAGCCCTTGATATGCCGAATAACTTTGCCGAAGCCATCCAACTTCTAGCTCATTTGGATGTTGAGATATCGGTTTGAGGCCAATAATGCATTGTAAGAGATACAAAAAAAGTAAGGCAAAGTTGCTTGTAATTGAATGGTTTACACATTACTGAAGCGTGTATAATATAATTTCTACAAATAAGAAAGTTAGTTACACAATTTCTATGAAAACCCTAATTATCAATAACACTAAATTAAGGGCCAAATCAAAATCATTCCAAAGCTCAAAGTGCATCTTTCCGCGTAAAACTGATTCCTGGGCCACTGTGCAGAGGGGTGAAAACTTACGCCAACTATCAAGGGTCCAAAAAAAGGTTTTGAGTGCATCAAAATAAATTTTGAGTGTTATCGGAAATTTATTTTTTACTCAAACACGTTCACTTGATTTGCACAATCAATTTCATGTCGAAAAAAAAAAACAATATGTGATCGCTTTGAATTTTAAGTTACAGGCAAACGATTCCCAAAAATAGGGGTTTTCCTAGTATTTTGGGTAAAATAAATTTTGAGTGTTATCGAAAATTTATATTTCTGCTCAAACATATTTACTTGACTCCTACAATTAAATTCATGCCGAAAAAACTACATAGAATATTGTCTTGCGAATTTTTTACAGACGAACAAATTGGGATATAAGTTTTGTTATTTTTTAGGTAATAACAGTTTTGAGTGTTGGTAGTTCCTGACTCCAACCGTTATTCTTCTCCTATGTTATTCTTAACTCCTTAGGGCTGGCGTCGGTTTCGTACATCAGTACACGGTTTTGGTGCTCTTCAAAATCTGGCACAAGTAGTCGGGAACCCGCATTCTGTGCAGCGCTGTGGCAATGGCCTCCCAGCTGGCGCTGTTGAAAGCGTTCTTAACATCTATCATGACCACGGCGCAGTAATGATCTCCTCTACGCTTTTGTTTCAATAATGCTTTCTCGGCCCTCTCCAGCACTGTCCGAATTGCGTCCACCGTCGACCTTCCTTTCCGGAATCCAAACTGCCTTTCTGATAGCCCGTTCTCGCTCTCTGTGCATTTCATCACCCTGCTGAGGATTACCCGTTCGAAGAGATTGTCGAGTGTATCCAGTGTATAACCTAGCCGCTTGAGTGAAAGATCATGCTAGGTCATCTTAATCTGAATACCTATAGTTCATACTGGTCAAGCAGGACAGGAAGGGTTAGAAGTGAGTGACCAAATAAGTTCCACACTACGGTATCTGTGGTTATCTCATTATTGGGATTTCGTTACCGGATCTCGGAATCGAAAAACGCGGATACCTCGAGAACAATTAGGGGAACTTACGTATTGTCGGCAGCCTAAGCAGCCGAACTTTAAAAAAAGGGCACTTTTACGCAACAATAAAGCACAACAATTAGCAGGAGACACCTGAGCTACACTTGAGCACTCTTCATTCATTAATTATTATACACAAAACACTATTTTATTCTACTAATCTTCTATTTTTCCTCACCAAAGTCACGAGGCACTTGTTTTTTTATCGGCAATGCAATTACTATTGTCGGCAATAAAAATGTTCACTTCGGCAATCTAAAACTGCGCAAAAACTAGTTTATGTATTGGTAACATTTCTTATTTGTTGACAAATCCTGAAATTAAATGTCACTCATTATGTTCGACTCGTTGAAAGGGCCAATGCAGAAAAGTACAGACTACACTGAGAACAGAATTGCAGTTATAAATAAAATAGCAGAGAGTCAAATTAAATACACAACGCCACTAAATATATGCAGACTAAGGCGCCGTTCACAAATTACATAACG
This sequence comes from Aedes aegypti, assembly GCF_002204515.2. Lineage (NCBI taxonomy): Eukaryota > Metazoa > Arthropoda > Insecta > Diptera > Culicidae > Aedes > Aedes aegypti. Next base: position 37,413,083 of record NC_035107.1, on the reverse strand, counting down.
CTCTAGGGGAGGGGGAGTAGGCTCAAACGTTGCGGCTCAAACACAATATTTATTTTTTTCAAGCAAAGACCGTTGCGGAGGGGGGAATGGTCGAAAATTGTACATTTTAACGTTATATCACTAATGGACGCTGCCTAATTTCGTTTTCATTTATTTCATCGAATTTTTCTTGTATTCAATCTCACTATGGCAGCATTTTGATTGTAAAAATTGCCATGTCATAGTTATAAACTTGCAGCAAGTGTGAATTCAACCTAGAAGTTGCAGCATGACGTCATGGGTAATTGATTCATAGTATTGTGCTCTGCAAGAAAAATCCACGGAACACGATTATCGATGAATTTCAGAGTTTCATGAGTAGCGAAGAGGGGCTTGCATGTAACCCATTCATTACATGCAAGCCCCTTTTCGCTACTCACACTACTGTTTGTTAGGGTGCGGTTTAGTTTTCAAAAGTTCTCAAAATCAAAAATTCTTGTACTCTTATGAATTCAAATCATATTTGAAGAGAAACCTCAAAGCTTGAGCCAACAATATTAAGATTTAAAGAGGGCGCAAGCGTCTTGAAGGTAAATTTTCAAGTTATAAAAAATGGCCTTCAGTGAAGTCACCATAACTTTGGTAATTTCTAAACAATTTTGAAACATTCAACACCGTTATCTTAAAAATTAAATTTATGAAAACTTTGTAAAATATAAAATTAGTGTAAAATCAAAACTAGTTTCAATAAAAAAAAAGTTTACTCCAAATGTTTCCTCATTTTACTAAAATAATATGTTTTTTTCTTTTTTTTTCTATCCTTATTAACGAGATTTTTAGCCCTGGGCAAGTTCATCTCGGGACCAACGGCTTTACTTCTTTTACTTACATCAGGAAGTCGTCACGGACCTGGTGTAGTGGTAAGAATACACGCCTCTCACGCCGAGGACCTGGGATCGAATCCCATCCCCGAGATAGTCACTAAAAAATATGTTTGTTTGATCATAACTTCATATATACTCAACCGATTCCAAATCATTTTGCATGGTTCGGAGGCTCACTTAATTGTTTTCAAATTTTCCATAAGCCACATTTCACTAAAAAAATGTTTTGACCAAGTTATTCAACAAAAACTGCACAAAAACATTATTTTTTAACGAAAAACGCCAGTTTTTTTTTTAATTTTTGTCAGTTAAACAGTATTTTTAAAGCTGAAACTGGTTTTCCCCATTTGTTAAACCTTTGAAAAGGACTTGTCAACAATTTTAAAATAATTTTGAAATAATAATATTTTGCTCATGTTAAAAAAATATATGCACTATTCAACTCGGAATTGAAACAAAATTTTTATAGGAAAAATGTCATTTTTGGCGAAAAAACTTAAATAATCCAAAGAAGTTCGATTTATTCTTTAAAAAAACTTGTTTTTGGGTAGTTTTGGTTACGAAACTAAGCCAAAACCATTGTTTTAAATGTGTTGTATGAACAGTATGGAAACAACTATTTTTTGCTTCAAAAACACGTACAGTCAAGTCTCCTATTAGACACATGGTTGGGGCTCGTAATAGGAATCTGCGTTATAGGAGACCCTTATGGAATTTCATCACTTTGGGGGTGTCGTTGAATATCTCGTATGCCAAAAGAGATAGCACAGTACTGTCTTCGGCGAAGTTTCAGTGCTAAGTACGATCTACCTTTAGGAGTTGAGGATCATCCTTTTAGTTGAGAACTTGGCCAGTAGGGGCGCTTTTTCTAATTTGCACTATATGAACCATGAGTGATAAGAATGCAAAATTTTGTAACATATGATATCTCTAGATCCCGATGTTTTGATGTCTTCGGAAGAGTTGTTCAGTAGCTCAAGGGCTGACATTCGGTGGTCATTCTGATACGGAATTACACATCAGGCGGCGCTAGTGGGCATGGAATTTTTGTTTTGCGCATAGCTCAGTTGCCTGACCACTTAGAAAGATGGCGTCTTCGGCAAAGTTGCTCAGTATCACAAGGGCTAACATTATTTGAGCCGAAAGTCTCGAAATTTTGCCACTAGGCGGCGCTAGTGCGCAAAGAATTTTTTTTTACGGATAGCTCAGTAGCCTGACCAAAGTTGTTCAGTATGACAAGGGCTATCAATTTTCCTCGCATTGTCACGTTTAAGTAAAAGTGCCTAGAGAAAAATACATACATTATATTATACAATCAGATAAAAGTGTGGCTAGTACCCTAGTATTTTAGACGGATTGGGAGAATTTTTGATCAATTATTTTTACTGAAATATGTGATCGTTAGCTATTTATATGAACCAAAGGAAAATATATGTAGGGGAACCTGGTCCAATTCGGACCCTGTTCTAATTCGGACCATCAAGCATTTCTCAATACTGGCGCTACTGTAAAGATCGTGGGTACCGTAAAACGGGGTAACTTTGATAGTTTTTTCGAAGAAAACTTGAATATCTAGGCATGCTGTTTCAAAGAATTATAATTTATATTTTTAAAACAAGTACTGGTATCCTAACTATCGATTGCAGTTAATAGATTTCTAAAAGATTTATTCTGAATGGATATATAATTTTTCATATAATCGAAAGTCGGTTTTCTGTTTTGGGGTAACTTTGATAATAGAGTATGAATCGAACAAAATTGAATCAATTACGGAACATTTGTAGGGCGTTGCATACCTCTAGGCGTTTAACGCTATATGGACATTTCTGACTTAGATTACAAAAATGGTCCCAGTTTGTAAAAATGGTTTTCGCCAAGAAATTTGACACAGAATCCATGTTCTACTACAACTAGGCTGTTAAGGATAAGCGACGAACTCATTATGACTCCATCAATTAGTGGTCGTAGAACAGATTGTTTGTGAGCGTTTCAAAAACGCTAAAATTCTATAAATTTTTAATATTTGGATATAAATCCTCAAATGTACTTAATTCCAACGAAAATAGCTTTGACATGAAGTGTCATATTAATACTTTTTACTTTTGCATTCGTTTTGCGTAATGCATTAAAAGAAACTTAGTTATTTCGTTAAGTATGTCGTGGGTCTCGCACTATCAAAGTTACCCGCATTATCAAAGTTACCCCGTTTTACGGTACCGTTTTTCTGCTCACTGTTTGGCTTAGATCTAACACAATAAATTTGACGCCTTTGAAAGGCGGCCTTTCAGTTATTACGTTTGCTTTTTATATTAGTTTATTGTTTTGAAGTGCTCAGGTGTACTGTCGGTTGGCGTTATTTCCAAGCTTCTATAAGCGACAATAATTCTCCAATCCCTCTGTGTTATTTTATAATCGAATCACCCTAGTCTAAGCTTTCATCTGACCATATGGTTTTGATATGTCTATGCACCGTTTGTGCTCAACGAGTTTGAAAATCTCAAAATGTGTGTTGCTCCAATCCGGACCTTTTGATATGGTTCAATACGGACCTCTTGATTTTCAACGTATACTCAGTCTATTCTAAGAGCTCCGCTCCGTGAAAATCTTCCCGACTCGATCGAAAATCACAGAAGTTGTAATATTGATTAATAGTGCCTTTGTTTCTGTTGCGGTCAAGAAAATGGCTTCGCAAAAAATCTAAGAAATGAGGTAGATTACCAAAAACTAAAGGAATCAATAAATCAGCTACTTGAAAAGCATCTTCATCAATACCACAGCTAAGCTTTATCCAAAATAGTTTGGCAATACGCTATAAAAAACGTTTACGAGTACTATATAAGAACAATACAGTCAACTATCCCTTACCCGATTTACTGTGTTCACAAGCTCGAAGTAAAGCGCAGTCCCTTCAATATAGTGTACTTTAATCCATAAATATAAGTAGGTACTTCTCAAACTTGAATTTACGAGACTTCGAGTCTGTTTGTTGCCTGTTTCAGTTTCCCATACAAGTTCACCTTTTCAACCCGATATTTCATAGCAAAGTTTCAATGTGTTGAAAATTTTACAATATCCAACTTCAAAATTATTTTTTCGAATGTATTTTGTCAAAATAAATAAAAAAAAGCTCTAAAATTTGTAAATATGTGTACTTCATCTCGATAGCTCCCATACACGATAGACTGTTCAAAATCGAGTCAGGAAGAGTTTACTGTACCCAATTTTGAACAAGTTTCCGATATATTTTTTAATGAAATTCATATTTCATTTGAGCTTGTTCTGACTCGAATTATTTTGAAATTTCTCACGCATTGAGTTTATTTTTTATGCTTGCGCTTGCAGAAAAAGTTTAATAAGCTTTAATACCAAACAAATCTGAGTTATATTTTGTTACTAACATTGCAAATAACGATGAAATATAGGGTGGTCCGAATTAGAACATGGGGGGTCCGAATTGGAACAAGGTTGGTCCAATTCGAACCTTTTGGAGAAGTTGGTTCAAACATGTCTAGCCATGTCCTGGTAGGAGCTATCACAAAACTCTCTGAGAGAAAAATGTTGAATTGCGCTTTCACGAAAACATAAAACTTTTCATGCCGTTCATCGTGCTGAAAAGATATGGCCAAAAAACTGTTACTAGGTCCAAATTGGACCATGTTCCCCTATGTTTATTTATGTTTATTATGTTTATTTATTTCGTCATTGCATGAACTCCGCATTTTCCACGATATAGATTGGATGGAAATGAAGTTAGGTTGGAATGTCAGTCATTATTAATAAATTGGGAAATCCATTCGCTGACAATCCTAATGAAATAACTAGGACTGCCCTTATCTCTTTAGTTACACGACACTCTTGTTTGAATATTTTTAAAACATAAACCTTATTTTTCATAACGATAATTCAATCCTATAAGAAAAAATCTTTTCTCCCGATTTCTAGGTATATACAAAATCTAGAAACTCTCGGCTCAAATAATTTTCGCCCTTGTAGTACTGAACAACATTTCCGAAGACGTCTTTTTCTCTAAATGATCAGGCTACTGAGCTATCCGCAAAACAAAAATTCAATGCTCACTAGCGCCGTATGGCGACAAAATCTCGAAACTTTAGGCTCAAATCATTCTAGCCCTTGTGCAACTATACCGAAGACGCCATCTTTCTAAGTGGTCAGGCTACTGAGCTATCCGTGAAACAAAAAATATTTGCTCAGTAGCGTCGCCTTGTGGCAAAATTTCGAAACTTTCGGCTCAAATAATGTTGGCCCTTGTGATACTGAGCAACTTTGCCGAAGACGCCATCTTTCTAAGTGGTTAGGCAACTGAGCTATGCGCAAAACAAAAATTCTTTGCTCACTAGCGCCGCCTGGTGGCGTAATTCCGTATCAGAATGACCACCGCATGTCAGCCCTTCTGCTACTGAACAACTCTTCCGAAGACATCAACCTTCCAAAACATCGGAATCTAGAAATATCATGTTACAAAATTTTGCATTCTTATCCCTCATGGTTCATATAGTGCAAATCAGAAAAAGCGCCCCTACTGGCCAAGTTCACAACTAAAAGGATGATCCTCAACTCCTAAAGATAGATCGTTTATAGCACTGAAACTTCGCAGAAGACGGTACTGTGCTATCTCTTTTGTCATACGAGATATTCCACGACACCCCCAAAGTGATGAAATCCCATAAGCCCTGGGTCTCCTATAACGTTCTGGTGTGTCTTATAGGAGTGAGCGTAATAGGAGTGCACGTTATAGGAATGCGTTTAATAGGAGACCCGACTGTACATACAAATATTTGAAATCGGTTGAGTATTTATGAACTTATGGTCAAACAAATATGAATTTTTCCGCAAAATGAAGAAAAATTTCGAAAAAACTTCTTTTTACAAAAATTTGTTTCGATTTAAGACAAATTTGATGTGTTACAAAGTTTTCATAAATTTAATTTTGAAATTAATGATGCTAAAAGTTTCAGAATTGGTTACAAATAACCGAAGTTACTTCACTGAAGGCCATTTTTTATAACTTGAAAATTCACTTTCAAGACGCTTGCGCCACCCCTAAATCTTAATATTCTTGGCTCAAACTTTGAGGTTTCACTTCAAATATGATTTGAATTCATAAGAGCACACGAATTTTTGGTTTTGAGTACTTTTGAAAAATAAGCCGCACCCTAGTGTCTATGCGCAAAAAATCGCTAACAGGGAACGCAAAATTGAAAATTCTACAGGCTTTTTTACATTTTTTTACGTTTATATTATTCTCAGTGTATGAAAAAAATAGAATGAGCCCTTTGCAAATCAATTCACTTATGATTTGACACAAATACATCATCCTCTGATTGCCTGTAGAACAACAGGAGTGTTGCCAAAATAATTAACCTATTGAAAGACGTATATTTTATATGTTTCTCAGTATATTGAAGTTTATGCGCTACAATCTTCAGATAAGGAAAGTATTGAAAGGCTGAATTTTAATTTGTGATTTGAAGCATAAAAATTCAGTATTTTCGAGTGCTTTATAGACTAATCAAAAGTTTAATAGTGCATGAGTGATCGGTGCGTAGCTTTTGTGACAAATTGGTATTGGAGCGGAGAATTCGACATTTCAAAGTGGTGAGTTTTTCTTAGGCTGTTCTTGTGTTGTTTTATTCGGCAGCTCACAAATGACGATAACTTCGTAAGCATTTATTTCATTCAATGATAAAATCCAAGTTATATAATATTTTTGTGAAAGATGAGGTTTACATGGAAGATTATAGTTCAAGGAATATATTGAGTACATTGAAGGTAACTCTTGTTCCGTAGATAAATTTTAACAAGGACGATAAGTGAGTGCTGCCGAAAATACCCTCAGGGTGCCGAGGCCATCATTTACCTTAAGGAGCTTTATTTAAATGCGACAATACTGCACGATGTGCAAAATTGAAAAAGAAAGAACAATTTGAATATGGGTCGCCGCTTACTACGACCTTGTTGGGCTGGTTGCTATGCAACAGGCATTGCCACCCAGCATGGATGGAATGGCCAGAATAGCCGATTGCTAGGGGTAGTCGGGGCGGTTTGGCCAATGGGGTGGAATGAGCACCCCTTGAAAACTGCATAAATTCTTGAAATTTCATCTAACATAACATGCCACCCCAAAGCTGACAAGGAAATTAAGCAAAATACATACTACAAGTCAGTGTTCCAAACTCAAAGAAAAAGAAATAAATGATGTTCGAAAAAACTGCCCATATTGCCCCGAATGGCTCTTTCAAATTTAATCATTTTGGAATGATAAAATTTGACTGTTAGAATGTTTTTAAAAATTTAACATTTTTGCGCGGAGTGTTTATAAATACTGATAACTTTCAAGTGTAGTGAAAAAAATAATTAAATTTTTAGATTATATGTGATAATTTTACAACCAAATATAGGGTGCTCATTTCACCCCATCGGTAAAAAATCGACTCAAAAAATGACAAATTTTGAAAAATCTCTCATGCATTCGGGAATGTTATAGGACAACGGAAATCATACAGATCTTGTGTATTGATCTAAGAATTGTTGGAAATCACGCAAAAACCCGAAGTTTCCATAATACTTTCAGCACTTTTATCGACTTTTTCTTAAGGTGGCCAAACTGCCCCACTTTCCCCTACTTGGATTACACTCATTTTCTCATTTTCTTGGTCCGTTTCATTCTGCGGAACCATATCATCGTAGGTACCGTATTGTGCGAAAGTGTCTCATCCGATCGCTTCTCGATCGTGGATCAACTGGTCCGCACATAGTAATAATTGGAATAGAAGGCAGAATCAAATATACCGTCGCGAAGACAACAAGTTGTTGTGCGTTTTTTTATCGTGTAAAGCGAAGTATGCACTTCAACAGAAAAGTAATCGCCTATCTCGGTGCGTGGGAAATTTCTTGCAAGAACTGCTCAAGAAAAGCATTTTTCTTTGATCGCAGTACACAGTTGAAAAGAAATGTCATTTCAAACGGAGCTCACTGTAGGAAATTTCTTGACCATTTCACTGTAGGAAATTTTCTCCCATTTGAACTGAACTGTCAGTTTTTCAATTGCGTACTGCAATCAGAATAAAGCGCATTCTTGATCTATTCCTTAAGAAATTTCCCATGCATCAAGATAGGCCGGGAAATTACTTGTCAGCAGCGAATCAGGCTTGAATATAAAGTAGTTCTGTTCGCGCAATAAAGTGTACTTTTATCTAAGTCAGCCGCGAGTTTCTATTGGAGTGTCCCAAAACCGGCTTTGATTGACGCGCGAACACATACCTAAACTCAAAGAACGAATTTCACGTAGCCTCAAATACACGCAAAATCCAATAACTTTCTATAACGTGAAAGGAATTACGTAATAGGATTTCACGTAAATGGAAGCAAAAGGAGGTTTTAGTGTGGTTTTGAATTCAAACGTTGAACGGTCGCAAAACCTGTATCACTTTCTCATCGGGTCGTCCCAATAGAAGCCATCCACTGGCCATCATCCACACGAAACCAGAGCCAGAAATGATAGGACATGAGTAATTTTGCATACCGGCATAGATTGTTGTAAAGTGAGGAATAAATTTTCGGAACCATTTTCGATGCTATTCGCACAGTTTCAGGATTTTTTTTTGCTTTATGGACACGAAGCTCGTAGAATCTTTTCCTGATCGCCTCCGGCTCATGCAATATGCATATGTGCTCGCCGTATCTACTCGCTTTCGTTATTCTTGGCTCTGATGGCCATCATTTTTTTTTTGTTTGAGGGGATCTATTCACTGCAACTTGGTAGCCATGGTGTTTGTGCTGTTGTATATGGTTCACGGTTCGTTAGCAGCAATTTTCTGACATAGAATTTGGATTTAGGAGCGATTACGTTTTAACATGACAGGTGATGCTTTTGGATAGCTTGTTTAGATATTTTGCACTTAAGTCTGTGAACTAGTGTTTAAGTGAGTTATTTAAGTTCAAGAATTGAATATAACTTCGATTGTTCAAGAACCAGCTTATCCAACTAATCCACCTCAATGGCAACCGTAACCGGTTGACCGAATCCACTTATTTAAAACTCCCGTCTTGCGGGTGGAAAAGAGCACTCAACCAAGATCGAATTAAGCAAGTAAATCTCCATCCGGAAGCGCATCACGTTTTTGTGAAGCTCAGAATCGTTGTTGGCAAGCGGGAGCACCACGAAGAACCTTGCATTCCATTCTGACATTACTATAGGAGTGAGGCGTCGAAGTTGTGCCATGCCTACTAGATCGTTTGATGTCCGATCCGATGCTACATTCTCGAAGTTCTTTCAACAGGCTTTTAATTGTCAACCATCATAACAGGGTTGGAAGACAAGATCTATGACAATGTTCATTCAGTACCACACAGTTTTCAATTAAGGACGACTCCATCCACTGTTGCAAACAAACGAGCCCTTTACTTCACTTGGTGGCAGCAGCAGCAGCAGCAGCTCCTAAGACCTTCCGGTGTTTGTTCGATTCATCACAGCAACTCGCAGCGACAGAACTTCTGATCCCGGGCACCACCCTCACTCGCTCTAAGATGTATCCCCATCTGCGAGTGAACAAGGAGTCGAGAATGGCGACAATGGCACCACCCCCGAACAAGAAGGGGAAGGTTTGTCGCTTTTTCGGCTGCTGCAGAACCACAAGCTCTTAGATAATTAAAGCGAATGACTTCGGTGTGCAAAAACAGCTTCTGGGGCCAGCTTTTGCTTCCTTCTGTGCTTCGCGCGAAAGACTCGCTGCCGGGCGTATCGCATGACTCGCAGAATTATCACAGCAACGGCAACAGTAGAAATTGCACCCCCAACATTCTAAATCAGAATAAGACAAACGTTCTCGAGTTTATTTTCCTGACGGTTGCGTCTTAAGCGGCAGAAGAATGATTTAATTGAAACCGAGGAGGAATTTTGCAAGAATTTACTATGGAAGGGAGATGATAGTTGGGCTTACGTCCTTTGTCTTGGAAACCACGGGTCTAGTTTGGGTGAATTGTAACTGAATTTTCTGTCGAAGACGAGTCTTATGGAAGAAAATCCTAGCGGTAAGCTAAACTTATTAGTTTACTCGAAATAAATTAAGTCTCCATTACTTTGATGAACAACTTACTTAGGGAATCCTCTAAAATCTACTGCAAGACTATTCTAAAAAAAAAGACTTGCTTTATCAAACCTATCATAGGACAAAAGGATAAACCCGGAAAACTTTTTTTTCAATTAGCCCCGTGAGAAGGTGCAACTTTTCTCCATTAACGAACGACCGGACCGGTTCCGGCAAAAGCGTGACAAAACATTTACGCGGGATCAAGCCGTCCAACTACTGCGTTGGATAAGAAACTTGTTGTACTTTATAACTAGATTGCCGCCGCCAGTACACTGAATTGACCCACTTGGGCAAAAAGTGTTTGCGAGGCGTTTTTGCCCCTTTCCGGTTTCTCGGTTTTTCCTCGTGAGTAGCTAGTGAAGTTTTCCTGCACCAGTGCTGTTTGTCATTGGATGGTGAACGATGTCATCCTTGCTAAACGGCGAGCGATGAAGCTCGGAATCACTGAATATATAGCAGCAAAGTGTGACATCTTACTGCCTGGGGGAAAATTTTCCGGACAAGTTTAGGAAAGTTAGAGAGACGTTCCGTAAACTGTTTATCCTCTGCCAAGGAGATTTCGTTTCTGGGATACAAACAGTGGATCGGACGTTGAAATGATTCTAGCTGGAATGAAGTCGTAGATCAAAGCTGCTTGAATAATTCTGTAAAATGTTATTGGAACAAATGCTAAACTTGACTGAGGAATAGCATTGAATTTGTTCCAAAAGCTTGTCAAACTTCTCTCCAGAAGCTTTAATAGCTTATACAGGTCGGACTCGATTATCCGGAGTATAGATTTTTTTTCACTCCAGATAATCGAATCCTCAGGATAATCTAACCACTAAAAACAATAAAATAAGCGATGAAGAACTTAAATAGTATATTTTTTCGTTGTTTAATGTAGGCACACACAAAAAAAAACCTTTCTCAACTCCCCGTTTCTTACCTACGTCCTAAACTGCTAAGCCATTCATATTTTATATTGCAATACTCAATTATCTAAAAAAACGGAAAAACAGAAATATAAAAAAAATATATATTCTGAATAATCGACTCCAAAATACCGTATAATCGAATCCCGGATAATCGAGTCCAACCTGTATTCAGAACCTTGGACATTTCCTTCGACGTAGCAAGCTTCTACTCAGAAAAAGCAAAATTTTTTTCACCGTTAGCTTGGGAAGTTTTTATAGCTTCCTTAAAGAAGTTTTGCAATGCTTCTCTTTAGAAGCTTTAAAGCTGTTCTCCATGCTTCTGTCAATATGATCTGTTTTATTATGATCGGACAGCTTATTTCCAGTGACTCGGTCAGCTTCTCTCCAGAAGTTTAAAAAGCTTCTTCTAAAAGACCTCAAAAGTTTCCTTTCTCCCCAAAAATATGTAAGTTCTTCTTTTTCAATTTTAAAATTTTTTTTTCAAAATTCAAAATCAAAGGGAAAAAAATGTCGTTAAAAAAGATGGAAAACTTTTTTTAGCAATTTCGGAGGCTTCTTCAAGACAAAATTCAAAAAGCTTCTATTTAGAACCATGCCGGATTTGGGCTTCGGGGGGCCCGGGTCAGATCTTTTAAAGGGGGCCCCTAATACAAAATTGAACACGTTTTGGGATTCCATGAACAAACGTATTGACTTTGAGTTTTGAATGAGATGTTAGGTCCAAAGATATGAGGGGCCCAAATTCCAAGGGGTATACGTGAAAAATGAAGTTGAAAAATTCAACAGTTTCGATAGTAATTTTAGGTAATTTTCCGTCCAACGGGAAAAATAATAATTTGTAGAACATTGGCTTGTTTTTTGGGTTAAATATAATTTGTATAATGTGAAAAATTACAGAAAAACTTCAAAGTCGTTTTCTCCCTCATATAGAAATTGCATTTTTCCACTCTTCTTATTGTTCTCAATTAAGCCAAAACGAACAAAAAAACTAAATTGATATAATGATAAACACATTTTCCTAGATTGTAGATTTCCACAATTGTATTGTGCTTCTTACAAAAAACTTTCTCTTCTTCCCCGGACACCTCATATCCACGAAAGATTCTGGCCTTCATAAATTTTGGAGCATCACACATTTCAAGATACTAAACGAACTGATTATCTCTTATGCATCCACAATGGTCGGGCTCCATATAAAGGGGCGGCCAAAACTACCAAAAACTTTTTTTGAGATTTTTATGGTTTTTATCATTTTGAAATATACATCATGTATTGTTTTATTTTGATTCTTAATTAAAATAGAACTAAAATTTAAATTTCTTTGACTTTTATAACGTCAAATTGGCTGAAGTCAAAAAATTGATATATGTACCAATAAAATAAAGTAAAAAATTCATATTTAAGGAATGTAATATTTTCCTAAAGTTACGCACTATCTGAAAGCTTATGGTTCAACACTTTTATCGAGCATGAGGATGGAAAAAAATATTTTGTTGAAGTTTTAATACTATTCAATATTACACTTGAGTAATTTAAATGATTTTGAACATGAAAAACAACTCTTGTCGCGTCATGTCGCCGCCGTTCATACATATTTTTATCAAATTCGGACTCTATGACACTACTCCGAACGCCACTACCCCGAATGCCACTACCCCGAACGCCATCACCCCGATAGCCATTACCCCGAATGCATAACATTTTGAGACTTATCCTAGTTAGAGAGTGAGGAGATAATTGTTCGATTCCTTATGAGTATTTAACCAGTTTGTTTTTCAAGTATTATAAGATAAAACAGCTAGTTTTTCAACAAATACATTCAAACAAATTACATACTAAGTTCTTTTTGGATTTGTTCTCTTATTTTGGTAAGATTCACACAGCCACATTGCAATGCTCTGAAGAACAGCCTATTTCGAAAAGAAGGGTGAATTTATTATGAAAATGATAGCTATAATATGCACAAAATTAGGATGTAGTAAAGTCTCTGATTGGACGTCGGTACCTACTTCTTTTACTCATTTTCCTAGGTGTCGGGCTACTAGCATTAAGATCTTCTTAAAGATGTTGTTCCGTAAATGATGGTAATGGAAGATCATCCTGAGATAGTCGCTGCAAGTGTTGTTCTATGGAATCTGCTTAAAGATCAACCTGATAGACAACCGTTCCGCTAAAGAAAACCGGCGGCCTCTGATTGATTTTACAGTGAAAACTTTGGTTGGTTTGTGGGATCATTAATTTGAATTTTGATGAGATAAACACAAAAAAAATGTTGTTGATTCAAGGCAATGAAGAAATGATGATGGCAGAAAAGTGATGAGCAAATCCATGAGACCTATCTATTTTAATACAAGAAGATAAAGCAAAGGGAAAATTTCTTGTACGAATTATAGCAGGATTCACTTTAGTAAATGCCTTCAGGATATATTCATTAAAAAAAACTGTTCTATATGGAAATATTAGTGACTAGCTTATCCAACGAAATCGAGAAAGAACAGCATATTTAAGAAAGAAGGGCAAATTTCTGGTGAAATGTTTGCAGCTATGACGTGAATGATCACTGTAACAACGTAATGCCATGGTATAACCTATATTCATAAGAAAGTAAAATATTTATTTGAAAACAAAATTGAAATATGAACACCACAAAGAAGTCCAAATACCGGTGATCACACAGCTGTTCAGCAAGACCATAATTAGGGTTATGCATTCGAATTTCTCCAGTGGCGGATCTTATGCATTGAACATTTCCTTGACGTCCCTGGGCATAGAAACACATGTACAATATTGGTAAATTGACAAGGAAAGCTCTAAGTCAATAAATAGTTTATTTCATTAAAGGCCCATTCACAAATTTCGTAACACTGAAGGGTGCAAAAAATGTTGTTGGTGATTGTCCTCAAAATATTACAGCCCATGCACAATAAAGCCTGTCCACGTTAAATTTCGGACACCCAAATAATGGCAGCAAAAAAAAGTTACTCATAATTCAACAAAAACAATTGTTTATTTCAGAATAAAAGAGTTATATCTACAAAATAAACAGTTGACAAGGATGTTAATCCTTCTTTCTGTAAAATTCTCGAACTTTCTGTGGTACACCCGCCATCCGTGTCCGAAATTTATCGTGGACAGGCTTTATGTCAAATTTCCATACAAAAAATGGTACGAGCGGGTGGGTAGATGTCAAAAATGACAATTTTTGACGTTATGAATGAACCCTTGAACTGCGAAAGTGTCCTCTGAGCTGATAAACAGTCATTATCTCAGGAAGAATGAGAAGAAGATAGTTGCTAACAAGAGAGAATAGCTGACATATAAAATAAGGAAAAACATATGATGAACATTTTACCGACAAACTTTACGTGCCATTGATTACCAATTCTCATAAGAGACGCTTTTTTACTCGCAAAATAAGATACTGTACTATATCTCATACTATTCGGGGAAATGGCTCATTCGGGGTAATGGCTTTCGGGGTAATGACCCATTCGGGGTAATGGCTTTCGGGGTAGTGGCGTTCGGGGTAATGGCGTTCGGGGTAATGGGATGGAGCCAAAATTTGTGCTTTCAGCCAAATTTAATTGTTTTTTTAATAAAAAAAACTTTTTTAAAAAAAGTTACGTAATATGTGGAAAACCCCTTCTGAAACACTAAAAACGCCATATAACATATTCAGATTACATATTTCATCGATTAAGGCGATAAAACTAGTTTTGGCCAAACTTCGTATTTTTCCGACCATTGTGGAATCCTTTGAAACTTGATAGAGAGTTCTTATAAGTTATTTTGTGCTCGATATTATGAGTATCCATTTTTTAAATGCAATTGATCAAATGTTTCTCTTCTTTTAGTTGTTAATCCTTTCACTAAAGCGTTTTTGATAATTGGCTTGTTATATGGATCTTTTATATCATTAAAACCATGAAATTTTCTTTTATAATCAATTTTGAAAAAAAAACATAGGATGTATATTCTATGGATTACACTCAAAGTTAACTATAAGCAAAAAATTTAGAAATCATTGGCTCAACATCCATGATTTTTTGTAATTTATCGAAGGATAGAGATAGACTAAACCTGTGAGATTAATATATCAGGCAAATAAAAAAATCTACTCAAATATTCGAGTATTAAATTATTGAAGAGCATTTCAAAATGTTTTTTGTTCTTATTTTTGGTTCCACGGGGGGCCCCTCTAATCGGGGGGCCCGGGGCATTTGCCCCCTTGGCATCCCCCCCCCCAAATCCGGGCCTGCTTTAGAATCTTAAAAGCTCATTTCTAGAAGCACAGTAAACTTCTCTCCAGAGGCTTAGGAAATGTATGTCCACAAGCATAAAAAGTTTCTCTCTAAACATCTGGAAACTTTTAGCATAGGGGCTTATAAGCTTCTCTACAATGGCTGGAAACTTCTCTTTTGTAGTTAAGAAAGTTTCCCCCCTCAAGCTTTAACGATTTGTCTTCTGGAGTTCACTCCAGAAGATAAAAAATCATCACAGACTTAGATAGCTTTATTATAAGATTGGGAAGCTTGTAAGGCTTCCCTACCAAATCTTGGAAAGTTTCTCGTTAAATGTTTGGAAAATTTCATATCAGAAGTTTGGATAGCTTCAAAAGGCATTTGAAGTTTGAAAACCTTCTATTCAGAAGTGTCAAAAATATCTGAAGAGCTTTTAGAAAGCTTGGAAAGCTTTATCCCAGAACCGTTTTAATAAAGATTAAAAAGTATCTCTTAAGAAGTTTTGAAATCTTCTCTCAGGAAGATCGAAAACTTCTCGCTTGAAGCTTGAAAATTTTCTCCGTAGAATCCCGAATTGTTTCTACCTTTAGCTATGGGGAGAAGTTTCTCAAGCTTGCAATTAGTCATGAGAAATGAGAAAGATATTCCAGAAATTTTGAAAATCTACTCTTCATAAGCAAAAAAGTTTCACTCTTTTGAATCTTTGAAAAAATCATTTGCATTTGCAGATTCAAAACATTTCTCCAGCAGCGTTCAAAGCAAAGCTCCAGGAGATTTAACAACTTTTCTGCTGAAGCACAGGAAGCTTTTTTTCTGAAGCATAGAAAGCTTATCTCCAGAAGTATGGAAAGCTTTGCTCTGATAGCTGGTAAATTTTTTCTTCCGAACCTTAGTGTGGGAAGCTTGGAAGCTTCTCTTCAGAAGCTTGGAAGCTTCTCTTCAGAAACTTGGAAGCTTCTCTTCAGAAGCTTGGAAGCTTCTCTTCAGAAGCTTGGAAGCTTCTCTTCAGAAGCTTGGAAGCTTCTCTTCAGAAGCTTGGAAGCTTCTCTTCAGAAGCTTGGAAGCTTCTCTTCAGAAGCTGGGAAGCTTCTTTTCAGAAGCTTGGAAGCTTCTCTTCAGAAGCTTGGAAGCTACTCTTCAGAAGCTTGGAAGCTTCTCTTCAGAAGCTTGGAAGCTCCACCTCAGAAGCTCGGAAGCTTCTCTTTAGAAGCTTAGAAGCTTCTCTTCAGAAGCTTGGAAGCTTCTCTTCAGAAGCTTGGAAGCTTCTCTCCAGAAGCTTGGAAGCTTCTCTCCAGAAGCTTGGAAGCTTCTCTCCAGAAGCTTGGAAGCTTCTCTCCAGAAGCTTGGAAGCTTCTCTCCAGAAGCTTGGAAGCGTCTCTCCAGAAGCTTGGAAGCTTCTCTCCAGAAACTTGGAAACTTCTCTTCAGAAGCTTGGAAACTTCTCTTCAGATGCTTGGAAGCTTCTCTTTAGAAGCTTGGAAGCTTCTTTAAGAATCATGGAAGCTTCTCTTCAGAAGCTTGGAAGCTTCTCTTCAGAAGTTCGGAAGCATCTCTTCAGAAGCTTGAAAGCTTCTCTTCAGAGGCTTGAAAGCTTCTCTTCAGAAGCTTGGAAGCTTCTCCTCAGAAACTTGGAAACTTCTCTTCAGAAGCTTGAAACTTCTCTTCAGAAGCTTGGAAACTTCCTTTCAGAAGCTTGAAAGCTTCTCTTCAGAAGCTTGGAAGCTTCTCTTCAGAAGCTTGGAAGCTTCTCTTCAGAAGCTTGGAAGCTTCTCTTCAGAAGCTTGGAAGCTTCTCTTCAGAAGCTTGGAAGCTTCTCTTCAGAAGCTTGGAAGCTTCTCTTCAGAAGCTTGGAAGCTTCTCTTCAGAAGCTTGGAAGCTTCTCTTCACAAGCATGAAAGCTTCTTTTCAGAAGCTTGGAAGCTGGAAACCTTCTCCACAAACTTGCAAGCTTCTCTCCAGAAGCTTGGAAGCTTCTATTCACAAGCTAGGAAGCTTCTATTCACAAGCTTGGAAGCTTTTTGTCGGAAGCTTGGAAGCTTCTCTTCAGAAACTTGGAAGCTTACTTGAGAGTAAATGGAAACGCGTGTGCTCTGGTTATGCTCAGAAGAACTAATGAAAATTTATTAACACGTTTATACACACTAAACAACTAGATTCTCGTCACGAGAAGTATCATAAAGTTCAAGTTAAATTTTATCAGCGTGCATTCGAACTACTTTCTTTTGGTTTGTTTTGTAATTTTGCCTAGAGCCCTTTTTTGAAATTTTGCCCAGACATGCAGCGTAACTATAGAAAACGACTGGTGAGCAGTGGCGTAGCTAGAGTTTTCGGGGCCCAGTGCGGAGACAATTTTGGGGCCCCCCAAATAGAAGGATACACCGCCGTGGTATCGTAAAAATTAGCTACACAATAAGATAAACTAGAATTTCACTACTAATGCGTAGGGACAACCTGAAGTTTATGAAATTAAATATACCTATTAGTTTTAAATTTGCATGCAGGGAGCCGGATCCAATTCTTGGCACTTTTGATTCACTTCGGCAGCGGGGTTTTTTGAAAGCTACAAAACTCATAAAAGGCCACATTATGCGTCGTATTGAAATGGTTCTTATTGCTAAGTTTCGGACAATTCGTTCACACAAAGTCAAACACATGTCAAAGTGAATTATGGAAGTGCCCAAGTAGCTCTGCACCCTACCTTCAATATTTTCTTTAAAACGATTTACATTTGGCCGGTAAAAGTTCACTCATACAAGTGCGTAGCCAGGATTTCCGTCGTAGGGTAGTTTTTGGAGCGATATTTTGTAGAATACAAGAAAAATATGTGGATCAATTTCTTCAGAAGTTTTTATATGACTAGAATACCTTAAAAAAATTAATAGAATTATGCTAGTGATTCCTCGTTGTACTCTTGGAAAAGGCGTAAAATAATCTTGTAACAATTCAAAGGAAAATTTCTGTTCCCGATAAATTCCTGAAATTCTAATTCTAAATGTTGTGTTTTTATGCAATTTTACTTGGAAATAAAGATAAAATGTGTGAAAGAATAGTTGATTTTGTATTATGATGTATCGCTAGCGATACTCATAGAGGTATTATAAAAGAAATTGTCGGTCAAATTTTGGAAGAAACTTTGAAATAAAACTTGCTGAGAAGTAAAATTAAATTTTTGGACTTTGTTGGATTATCCTAATTTCTTGGATTCTTTTTTTGCGAAGCTATTTGAAGCTTCTAAAAGAACTCCTGTATGAATATTAAAAGGAATTCTAGAAACAAATCTGATGAAATCACTTAGAAGCATCTGAAAAAAAAATATGTATAAACTGCTTGAAAAACTGCTCCCAGCAATGCCTGAATTAATTTCAGGACGAATCCAAGAAGGACTGCCTGGAAAAAATATAAAAGGAACCCAAAAGGATTGCCAATGGTCTGAGTAATCATCGCAAACTACTAGAATAAATAAAAGTGCGAGATTCTGTGGAAACTCTCGGGGTATATTTAAAACACCAACAAAAAATCATAAGTGAATCCCTGGAGTTGTTTGTAAAGGAATAGTTGGGAAAACCTCTGAAAGGATTTCTTGGCGTACCATTTGGGGAAATATGTTTGGAGGTCTCCTCAGAGGGATTCTTGGTTCATCCTTTGAAAAGTTTCTGAAATGTTTCCTTTAGAAGTTATGGAAAAATCCTTGAAACAAAATCTAGATTGCAGTATAAAAGAAAATCAGAATCTCTGACATTTCTTGAAAATCGTTTAACAATTATTGGGAGTGTTTTAGCTATTCTTCAACGAAATTTTAAAGGATGCTCTCAATGAATTAAATCACAAAATTTTGGTAAAATCCATGACAAAATATCAAATAAATTACCAGAATTAATATCTTGATAAGATTCTGAAGGTCACTCGAGGATAAATTTGGATAATGTTGGTAAGAATAATTGAATGATTCAAATACCTAAAAGAATCTGGATTCATGAGAAACTTCACTGGAGATATAGTAGTGAAATTCGTCAAGGAATCATCATAATACTTCTTTACACAATTTATCAGAAGAAGGGCCAGAAGTAATCATTATTATCCATTGCAGACACGCAGGATTAATACTTGGAGTTATCTCTAAATGATTAATTTTTAGATGAATAGTAGCTGAAAAAAGCAAAATTCGTGATCTTGAGACTATATAAAAGTTTAAAATCAACGGTTGGTTCAGATTGTATAAAATGGTGAAGCTTACAAACCTGGGTAAATAATTGGAAATCAAAATTTATGAAGAAAACATTTGTTAATCCAAGACCGTAGTTCAGACTCTACATCTTTAACATCCAATTACTTATAAGGAATCACCACCATTTTAAATTAAAATAACTTACAAAACTATTTTTTCTAAAGTTTGAGGAGGCCCAAAGACGGGGCCCTAAGCCAACTTTAAATCTAGCCCAGTTGAATGACCGAAAATAAGGGGCCCCTGTGTATCACCCATTCAAGACTATTACAAAACGTATTCTTGCCATGTCTAATTTGATTTAGGGTCCCAGAATATTTTCCACAAGCTATTTCAAATTTTCATTTCTATTTTTCCCGCGATTTTGGGGCCCTTAGCAGCTCGGGGCCCAGTGCGGACCGCATCCATTGCACCCCCTTAGCTACGCTACTTCTGGTGAGCACAGATTTGATGGAAATTTTTTTTTGATAATAACAATCAGGGGAGCACCGTGGCTCAGTCTTATCTAAACTACCAGCCTTACCAGTTCGCTTTCGGTTTTGCTCTATCACGGTTTCACTTAATACAAGTTCATACTTCGTTCACTTTTCCTCCGCCAATCTCAGGAATTGTAAACTTTTCAGAAGCTAGGAAGCATTCTACCAGAAGCTTGGATGCTTGAAAATATCTCTTCGGAAGCTTGGAAGCTTTTCTCCACAAGCTAGGAAGCTTTTCTTCACAAGTTCAGAAACTCATCTTCAGAAAGTTTGGAAGCTTCTCTTCCGATGATTGGAAACTTCTTTTCAGATGTTTGGAAGCTTCTTTTAGCAAGCTTGGAAGTTTATCCCCGCAAGTTTGCAAGCTTCTCTCTAGAACCTCAGAAGCTTCTCTTCAGTATTAAATCCAGCCGGGGGAGAATCCAAAGTAATGGTCGGAAGCAGCGAAATACAATAATAATTGAACCTTACCAAGATTTCCCTTTTTGTTAATACTTAGTAAGCCGAATGTCAAAAAAGAGTTCTCTGAATGCCTGTATATTCAATTATCTTCCCCGAACCAAGCCAACAAGCCTTCTAATTGTCGCCTTAAGCTTGGATAGATTCTCCTTTGCAGAGAATATGATTAAACTAGAGAAACGCGGAGAGGATTTTGACTTTGTTTATAAACAATATTTGCAATGACTATCAATTATTGAGGTCATTTAAACAATATTTTAGTGTGCGTGTCATCCTGTCAGTCGCCATAAGAAACCAAGCTTATCAATGACGTCACTTTCGTATCGCTTTTCACTAACACACATCCATCGTCATTTTTGCGTAACATCTTTTTGAGTCTCATTGAATTTGCTCGATTGGAATCACGTTTGACGGTTCAATTGGAACCTTTGGTTTCAGAATTCGCGCTTCTCTATATAAACAAATTCTCTGCTCCTTTGGATTCTGGAAAGCTTGGCCAAAGACTTGACACTTTTTTGCCACTTCATTTTTAGAAGACTGAAAATATTCGTTTAAGATCAAAGGTTCTGGAACAAATATTTTCAGTCTTCTAAAAATGAAGTGGCAAAAAAGTGTCAAGTCTTTGGCCAAGCTTTCCAGAATCCAAAAGAGCAGAGAATACTTCTCTCCAAAAGAATGAAAAGCTTCGCATTACAATTTCGGAATTCTTCTCCTTAGCAGCTTCGAAAGTATTGGTGTAATCGTTATCAAAGCCACCATTGGTTTTAATGATGGACCATAGCAACCTGTTTATTACACCTAACATGAAAATTTGTAATCATTCCTAATCTGACTCTCCTCAAGATCACTACAATAAACGTTACCGTTCCTTAATTTCAAACCACTGCGTTTTCTATATTACAAGAGGTTATGGGCGACTCACGAAAGGAAACGGTTCACGGAATTATTCCGTTCTCCGGAACCGGGTACGAAAATTGGAAATTCCGAGTGGAGAGATTCCTGAAGTCCGTTGAGCTTTTGGATGCGGTTACCAAGGACCCACCAACTGCTGCGGAAGGCCTGGAAAAGTTTCAGAAAATGGACAACAAGGCATCGAACGTAATTATTTCCTTCATCCATGATGACCTTCTGGATCTGATTCGCGAGAAGACTACGGCAAAGGAAATCTGGACCGCTTTGTAGAATGTATACGCGAAGAAGTCGGTATCTTCACAAACGTTTGTCCGGAAGCAGCTCGCAAGACTCAAGATGACAGAAGGAGGATCGCCCAGACAACCAAAATGTACGTATAACGAAATCACCTGGAGGCTTTATATGTGCAAAATTTCACTTATAAGATGTCGCGAAAAGGCCTTCTACGTACAAAAGTGGAGGCGATATGCGTGCATGTATTATGTGATGAATAATAACATACAATGCGAGTGTATAAATATTCTACCGAACCAACTTGTGATCTTTTGAGACTTAACTTATGATAACAAATGTTGATTTGACAGCTGCTACGGATTGATGCGATTTACTTTGTACGAGTGTACGAGACGAAACAAAATGTATAAATGAACTCAGAAAAGAAGTGTTTTATGCGAGGAAACTTATCAAACTGACGAGTTTATCCACGGTGTTTTCAGTGGCGTAGCTAGAGTTTTGGGGGCCCGGTGCGGTGGAAGATTTGGGGGCCCTTCAAATAGAGGTTTGCCAAATATGACACTTATTGCCAAACTCGTTCCCTCAACATATTTTTCGAAAACGTTAGTAGAATATTTCGCGGTTAAATACTTAATAGTTGTATACTTCTACAGTTAAAAATTTGCCCATACAAGGGTGCAGTCAAGATTTTTCCCAGGAAGTAGTTTTTAATGCTAGTCTTTTAAAATCAAAAATATATATGAAGATTTTGTTTCAGAAGTTTCTATATGTTTCTATTTAAAAGAATCTTCGTAGGTATTCTCGAATAACTGTCTGCATATTGTACGTACATGTACGGTATTCAGTATTATATTACCGGCTATTCCTAGTTGAACTCTAGGACACACGTGAGAAAAATCATGAAACAGTTTATGGGAAAATTTCTAGTAAAATCGCTGAACAAATTCCTTAAATTCCAGCATTGAGCAAATCATTAAAAATCTTTAATTGCCAATTCTTAAATTTTTAAGAAAATTCTTATAAAAAAGTCTTAGAAGATATCTTGCAAGACTATTCAAATACACCGACACGTAAATGCTTCCAGTGGACGGATTTGCCCTTTGAAGGAAGCACCACACTAGACGACGGACTAGCATACAACGACCAGAGGCACAGTCAAAATACATTCCTGACGAAAAGTTTTCCGGACTGAAGCGGGAATCGAACCCATTCCCCTTGACTCGATGCAGCTAAATGCTTGGTAACACTAACCGCACGGCCACGAAGCCCACTAAAAGAATTATTGAAAAAAAAAAACTGGTAGAATCTTAAAACAGTTTTTGGAAAAACTCACTCCTTGAATAACTCCTTGTAGTAATGAACGAATCCAAGAAGAGCTCACCGGAAAATAATGAAGGACGAGTCTTATAGGATTTCCAATTATCTGAGGAACTCAAACTTCTAAAATGCATACCAGCAAAAAATTCCTCAAATAAACCTCAAGGAGTACATTTGAAGTAAGTAAAATAATTCGAGGAAGATTTCCTGGAGTTATCAATGAAGAGAAACTTGTGTAAAACTCGGGATATATTAGTCAAGGGAAATCCATTCAGAAAATGCTCAAAGGTCTTCTAAGAGAAATACTTAGTTAAGCCTTGATGAATTCATAGAATGATTCCTGTAGGAATTCTTAAAGAATCCTTGAGAAATCCGGGTAGAAATATTTGGAATCTCTGTGGCAATTTCTTTAAAAATCCTTTGACGAAATGACGTCTATATAGAGGCGCCCATAGCAATATTATGGTAATTTTACGCCCACAGCATTTTTTTTTCTTAAATTACTAAGAAAACTTCTGGTTGCAGCGCTTAGAACATACTGAAAAGTTTTTCAGTCATGAGTCATGGGAGCCATGAAAGCACTTGAAAAAAGTTAGAATTTCTGCAAAAAATCATGAAAGAATTTTCAAACAAATTCTTGGAAATATATTCTCCTTTTTGCAATGAAATCTTAGAGGAATCTTTGGATACGTTTGATAAAAATATGTCGGTAAAATCTACGGCATCCATGGTAAAATTTATATTCATATAAATTACAGGAGAAGTTGTTTAAGAAATTTCCTGATGAATTGTTTATGGTCACCCGAGAATGAATTTAGACGGTTTTTTGTAGGTATGATCTACAAAATACTACCAGAAAGAATTCCAATTTACATACACTGTTTAAAATAAAAACTTAAAACAAATTGTTTTAGAATAAACATTTTAGTATTTTATTTGATTGTACGCAAGTTTTAACCCAAAATATTTTTTCCCCGCCTCGAAGCTACCAAGTGGTCTTGGACATACAAGAAAATTAATATTTGCGTTAGTAAATAAAAAATCAAAATCTCTGGCTGGCTCATTCTACAAAGTTGATGATTTTGAAAATATCTTAAACGTTGAACTCCAAAATAAATGTGCACCTTCAGCCTTTAACTCACGTAAACAGTTTCCATAAGTGCACCGGATTCCGCTCATTTAAGGGAAGATATGTGTTCAAATATTTATTATAAAATAACTATTGTGTCAATCAATACTATTTTTATGTCACAATGTAGCCTCAAATATAGGTAATCAGCGGCAAAGTAAAAATAATTTGAAAACCTTTCATAAAAAAATATTAAATGGACCATTGAAGGTAGTTTTTGTCAGTGCTCACCGCATCAAAATAAAGGCGCCACTGTATATGGGATTTAACATTGTGACAGCATTACTGTTCTGTCAAACGCACAAGGCTACGGTGGTGCTATCTATGCTTTCCATAGCGGCCGTTTTGGTTATTTTAATGATCCATTGCATTTGTTAATGCATCTAAGTGTTCCTATATCCGCTCACGGTAAACAGATTTCGTGACGAACTTACTAAAAATGCATTATTTTGAATTTCGTTATTTAACCTGATATTATTTTATGGTCAAACCACATCTACTACTGCAATGAAGAATGCTGTATGCTTAAATCGACATTTCCTTAAAATTTTGTTTAATTTTTTGCATGAGCGGTTTTTGGAACACACAAAAATACCTAGTGACCCAGTAACCGCTCACGAGGTCTTGTGTTTTCAATATAAAGAATTATTTTATCAAATGAAAATAATGTCAGACGACTACATTTGAAAGTTGTTAATATTGCTAGAATGTATCCGTGCGAAAAATGTTGGTTTTTGACACGAAAAATCCATTTTTACACTAGTGAGCGGTAATAGGGACATGAGCGAATACTGGTATGCTGATGGTACTATTGAGAACCATAGCAATGAGAATGGTTCAAATCGTCAAAAAATGTATACAATTGAGTAGATTTGACTGGAAATCAGAATTAATACATTATTATATAAATATATAACTGTCCATAACTCGATATTGAGTTATAGAAAACAAATCCATGCAATTGCGATCCAAATGACCATCAAGGTAGCCATTGAATCTAAGCAATAAAATGGTTCTCTAACTCGATATTGGGATACTGAATATCGAGTGAGGGGCAGTTGACTGTATTTTTGAATTCAAACTCGTAATTCGACTCAACATCTTCAAAATAGGTACATATCTAAGCCTACTTAATTGTCTACATCGGGGACGCTTCTAGCTATTAAAATGCTTAGTTCTCTTATGTGTGCAATCAATTGAACAGCAATAAGGAAAATAACCTACAAAACGGATATTTTTGAAGGCCCCAGAAATGTGGGGCCCAAAACCATGGCCTCACGGGGCCCTTGTCCCATTCTAAACCTAACACTTAAAATATTACAAATAAGGGAAAATCAAGGGGCCCCTGTTTATAGCCGATCCAAGTCTCCTCCAAAACTTTATACTGATTTTATTTTTGGGATCTTACAAATTGTCAATTTTCTACAAGCTATGTTGAAATTTTATTGCTATGAAAAATTCGCACTGTGATTTTGGGGCCCCTAGGAGTTCGGGGCCCGGTGCGGGCCGCACCCACCGCACCCCCCTAGCTACGCTACTGGGTGTTTTGCGGGTTTGATGTAATTAGTATGAATAAACGAGTTGTAACGTTAACTTTCATGCGATTTCTGGTTGTCTGGGCGGTGAAGGATCATTTGAAGGTGTTCGATGAATTGGTGAGACAATTGAAGTCGGCCGGTGCGAAGCTAGAAGAAGCTGATATGGTTTCCCAACTGTTTGTGACATTGCCCGAATCCTACGATCCACTCGTTATGGCGTTGGAGAACCTTGGTGCGAAAGAGCTAACCCTGGACATTGTGCGTGAGCGATTGCTGGCTGAAGAGCTGAAGAAGTCCGACAGAATGGCAGATACGGGTAAGGAGAAACCTGCGGCCTTTGCTGGATTCAAGCAGAAGCAACGTAAATTCACAGGGAAGTGCAATAGATGCCAAAGGAAGGGCCACATGGCAAAGGATTGCCGTGTCAAGTTGATAGGTGAAGCCAACGTAGTCGCTGAAACCGAAGGTGTTGCTTTCATGGTAGGTTGCAGGAATGCTGTGGATACCAGGTGTAACAAAGTGACGTTCAAGCTGGATTCCGGGGCTAGCCACCATCTCGTTAACGATAAGAAGGTATTCAAGACACTGGAGAAGCTCGAATAACCTGTCGTAATTGGTGTGGCAAAAGATGACCAGTTCATGGTTGCGTGGCACAAAGGTACGATTTGCGGAGTCAATCGTCAAGGCGTGAGTATGACCATTTATGAGGTGCTGTTTATCCCGGACTTGCGAGCAAACTTGCTATCGGTGAAGCGTATGACCAGAACTGGAGTGACGGTAAACTTTGGACCAAAAGTTGGAGAAATCAAGCTCAATAATTCGGTGATAGCGATTTATCCGTTGAGAGGCGATTTCTACGAGCTGGATGTGTTCTATTCCAATAGCGGAACGGCCAACTTGTGTGCTGATCAAAACGTCAATCTCTGGCATCGTCAATTGGGCCACATCGGTTTCAAAAATCTGGAAGCACTGGTCAAGTTCGATATGGCTAGCTTAGATTTTTGCAATGCCTGTGTTTTCGGGAAGCAGTGCCGTGAACCATTCAACGGCACCCGACCACACACCACTCGTCCGTTGGAGAGGATACACTCTGATGTTTGCGGTCCGATCTTAATACTTAATCAAGAAGAAATCTGAGGTTTTTGACAAATTTCGCTGCTATGAGGCAATGGCAACAGCATTGATGGGCCACGCTATATCCAAGCTAACAGTTGACCAAGACCGTGAATACTGTTCAAATGAGCAAAGGCGATATTACGAAGAAAAGGGAATTCAAATAGAAATAGGTCGAGGCGAGCGCTCCAAAGTTCATGTGGGGCGAAGCGGTACTTGCTGCAGTCTATTTGGTTAATAGAAGTCCAACACGTGCCATATCTGACCGAAATACTCCTGCTGAACTGTGGATGAAGCACAAACCAGATTTGTCCAAACTTCGGGTGTTCGGATGCAAGGCTTTTGCTATGATACCGTCGCAACAGAGAAAGAAGATGGATCCGAAGAGTAGAGCTGCAGTCATGGTTGGCTATGCACCGAACGGATACCGTCTATGGGACATGGAAGTCAGACAAATTTTCACATCTCGAGACGTTAAATTTGATGAATCGTCATTTCCGTTTGCTGAGAAAAAGCAACCGGATTCTCCGTTGATAGTTGTGCCGTATGATCTAGAAGTTGAAGTCCAAGATGAAGTCCAACACGAAACACTGAATGAACCACGACCCGAGCAAGAGGGGGATGTACGCCACGTTGTCGGATCTGGTGCAGCTCTCTTGACTGATGACGAATCCGAAGATGACACTGAAGCATATTCTCCAACACCGGTGGCGCTCCCTTCGCAACAAGAACATGGTTCAAACCTTGACATGGAAACCACGAGGCATAGCGAACGGGAGCGCAGGCTCCCCGGTAAGTTTAAAGATTTTCTTACTGGAAGAATATTCTTTGCTGTCCAATTTCCGTCTACAGATGCCATCGATATTCGTGATGGTGTGACAACAATTCCTACGAGTTCCTTGGATGTTCCTGAAACATATCAAGATATATTTGGGCACCCTGATGAAACATTCTGGCTTCAAGCTGTAAAGGATGAATTAGATTCCCTTAAGCAAAATGAGGTTTGGCGTCTAGAAGCTTGTCCCAAGGAAATTAAACCTATAAAAACCCTGTCCGCTATAAGGCTCGACTTGTTGCCAAGGGATTTCAACAGAAGCCCGGACTGGATTATGGTGAAACCTATGCACCAGTAGCAAGAATGGCAACCATTCGGACCGTCCTGGCTGTAGCAGTTCAACAAAAGATGCATATCCAGCAACTCGACGTTAAGACAGCGTTTTTATATGGCAAACTGGACGAAACAGTTTATCTGTGCATTAAGTTTAGCTGTTTCTGAAGGTATTTGGCTCAGAGGAATTCTTGAAGATCTGAAAGTTTTACCGCTTCATGAATCATTCACCATCTTTGAGGACAACCATGGATGTATCTCAATGGCCAAAAACGTAGAGTGTAAGAGAGCAAAACACATTGATGTTAAGCATCATTTCCTGCGAGATCACGTTATCAAAGGTACAGTGAAGATTGAACCCATCCCTTCAAACAATCAGTTAGCAGATCTATTCACAAAGGCGCTCGATACCACTCACTTTCAAGAATTCCGTAAACTCCTTGGATTGACCGATTAAGAGGGGGTATTGGTGTAATCGTTATCAAAGCCACCATTGGTTTTAATGATGGACCATAGCAACCTGTTTATTACACCTAACATGAAAATTTGTAGTCATTCCTAATCTGACTCTCCTCAAGATCACTACAATAAACGTTACCGTTCCTTAATTTCAAACCACTGCGTTTTCTATATTACAAGAGAAAGCTCCACTGCAGAAGGTTTAAAAAGCCTCTGTTCTGGCAGCCCTGCCGCCTCGGTGAGACGTGAGCCGTAAGCGACAGATGACAGCGAGAGGTGAGATGGAAAGAGAAGGAGGAATGACAGATGCGGCTCTTTATTGCTACCCCAACTTGTCGCCGGTTCTAAAAGGTAAACAACCATACAAAATAATGACCAAACAATTCTGAAGGTGTAGTAATCAATTTTCTCAAAAACACCTATTTTGAGAATTTAGTAGAAATTACTGCTAGTAAACAATATTCTTCAAGCGTATTATCTACTTGTAATTTTTTTTTCCGCGTTAAGCCTTAAAACTGGTTCTGGACTTAGGTTGGCGGTTTTTCAATTTTACTTCCATTTGACAGCCGCCCTCCACCCTTGACGCCGTAGAACTGTGACCGGTAAAGATAGATGTAAATAAACGTATAAAAAGGGTTAGAAGTAGTGATCCTTATCTTATAAAGGATTACTTGTTAGAAGTAGTGACAACAAAAAAGGTGCGAGAAGTTTTGAGTGGAAGTATTGTCGCACCGCCACCAAACCGGATCGCGCCAGTGAGACTCGCGACGCGCCTCAACTCGCGCGATTTTGAAATCAGTTTTTTAGTGTGGCGCTGCATTCTTACGATTTTTATGAACACAGTGCACTATTCACATATTAGCTGCGACGCATCGGGCTCGAGAAAACAATAATTATAATAAATGTTGGTCTTGATTTCTACCGGATACATAATATTGAAATTTGTGTGCAAATCATATCAGAGAAAACTATTTGAACTGAAAGAGTGGATAAATGAGTTTTTTAGAGGATTATTTTCTACAATTATTTCAACAGAAAGATTCAAGCACACCTGTAAGTAAAATACGTGTAGAAACAGAATAAAAAAAACTAACAAAATTTGCAAAAAAAACTTAATAATTTCTTAAGGAATAATTATGATTTGGCGCCACAACGATTATTGTTGAATTTTTTAAGTGTTACTTATGATTTTGATGAAGAATTTCATTACTAAATTTCATAAGTCAATCAATGAAAATCGGTAATAAATGTTATGATAATTGCTTAGTTGGAATTATCAATTGTTAAGGGGTCATGCACAAATTACGTCACGGTCCAAGGGGGGGGGGGGAGAGGGTCAAGCCAAGCTTGAAAAGCCTTACAAAATGTTCGAAGGACTCATACGAAAAATACGAGGGGGTCGAAAAAGGCGAAATTTAGCGTGACATAATTTGTGTACTCTAATATTGTATGCCTTTTATTTCAGACATACTAAAAAATTGACATGTTTTGATAACAGGTGATCAGCTTTTGATTAACCTGTACCCAACATCGAAAGCGGAGCAGTTCTTCTAGCGATTACTATAAAAATTTCAAGTAATGGTTTTTAAAAAAGTTCAAAGAGTGATTCCAAGCAACAGCACCAAAATTTGGTAAATTTTTTAATTCATTTTTTTCTATTGAGCTGAAACTTTGCACAGTTTTCCAGTTCCATCTAAATCGTCATTTTCCGATATCAAATCTTCAAGTTGAGTCACGACTAACTTTTCAAAAGGGTGTATGTGAAAATGGTTCAAAAATATTCAAAAAGCTGCACAGCAAAAACGGTTCGTTCGATTGTTAGACAACTAAAGAAACAAAGTTAGACAACTAAATAAAGATTCCAAAAAAAAATACACACAGTAAAAAAAAATTTTTTTTTGCATTAAAAAACATAATTTTTGACACAAAAACTCAAATATCTCAAAACCCTATCGGAATACCAACGTAATTTTTTGAGGGAAAACGGTCCATTATATTAGCTATCTACCATAAAAATTTGGTGATGGTAAACCAATAAACAAAAAAGTTATGACATTTCAAACATGTCACAATTTTCACATTTAGTAGAAACAAATTTTTTTTTTTCGGTGTAAATTATTACGGGAACCGCAGTTTGTTGCTGATTTTATTGTTAAGGGCCTTGCGTGACACGTCGTTTTCATGTATTCATTAGTATTATGTATATTATATGTATAAATATTATGTATATGTATAAATATTATATGTATATGTATATATGTATAAATTAAAATGAATTAACAGATTACACGAAAATATTTTTTTTTTACCAGGATATTTTTTTTTAGAGTATGATCGATGAGTTTCTAAATGTTATATATAAACTTTAAAAGTTTTGGATTTGGGTATGCGTTATGAGATCATGAAAACATTTTATTAATACTTATTTATTTATTTATTGTTATTCAATTTTTTTACAATATCGACCACTTTTGCATCATTATCAATACAGTTCGAGTATAGTTTTGCTTTAATTTTATTTTCTGACATCGTTTGGATCGTTTTCGCGTTATTATATTGCTCGCTGAGCTCTGATGCCGTTAATTCGTACTCTTCAGTAGTAGTAAAACAAAATGATAATTTTGTTAAATCTTCTTCTTTTCTGCGATTCGCCCAATCAAATAGTTCTTTTGCAGTTTTAATTGGATGCTCACGTTCTTTGGCTAAACTTGCTCTTGTGGCCATGCGCTTTATGGTTCCTCCAATAGCATCACAAGGACCTTTGCCATGTGACGTAGCAAAGAAATGCCATTCTGCATCAATTCCATACTTTGGTTTAAATTGACATAGGCTCGAAAAATTCTTAGGTTTTTGTACTGCGATGCTGCTCCATCAGGCATGAAATATATCTTTCTGATTTCTTTATCCTTATCAACGCGTAAAAAGTTAATCATTTTGGCAATAAACAAATTTACAGATACTGAGTCGTGTCTTAAATCTTCGGAAATTACAATAAAACTAAAATGTTCAATTTGCGTACTTCCATTGAAATAAATAACGAATGGATGAATTGTAGCTTGTTGTACGTTCCAGTGATGGGACTGCACTTCATCTTGCAATACAAAGCTATAGTTTTCAGAAAAATCACAAATGACTAAAAATTCACCATCTTGTAATGTATTTTTCGTATTTTTTAAAAAGCGGGGTTGCTCTGTTTTAATAAAGTCTTTCAAAGTAGTCATCATTAATCGTTTTTGGATTGCTTGACGCTTTCCATCTTTTCTTACAGATACATAATCTTTTTGGCCAGGCATAGCTCTACTTACTTCATCGTCTTCAAAATATTGAATTATTTTTTCTTTTGTCTCATCTGTTAATGAAGTACTCGACCTAGCATTTTTGGTTGCAAGACAGTTATTTTTGAATTGTTTTGCCTCTTTTGCTGTATTTCTATTGGTTTTGAACTCATCAATGGCGTCTTGAATAGACCACGAGCTTGGCAGCATCGACAAAATCAATAATTTTTCTTCCTTGTCGTGGCTAGATTCGAGAACCTTTCCTTCATATTCATAATTACCTCATCGTAGTCTGTATTTTCCACATCCTCAGGTCCTAATTTGAAGAGGTTTCTTCGTACAGCTTCGTTGATTGCACGATATTTTTTCTCGGGATAATTGACGTAACCCATCTTCGTCCATTTAAACGGAGTCACTTTTATTCCAGCTATCCCTTCGTTGAAGCGTTCGATGTTGACCTTCTGGATGCACTCATCTTCTGATTGATTTGTTGAAACAGATGTCGCTGATGGTACCGTGGCAAGACTATCTGCACTTGGTACTTCTGGTAGCTCCTCAGTTGTTGTCGGTGCATCTAGTAATTCCTCAGTTGTTGTTGTTTTCGAACTTCCTGCAACCTGATCCACCGATGATGTACAGATTGCCCGTTTGTCAACGTTTAAACGGCAGGACGTACAAATGCGTAAATTTGTATTCAATGTAGACATTGGAGCATAACCAGCCGCTTTCAGTTTATCTATGGTGCTTTCGGTAAGATTTCGTAGCTCTTTCGAACACTTTTTTTCTGCAAACGGCCTGCAACAGTTGAGAAAGCGACTACTCATGTTGCTCGTTAGATTTTAATAAACAAAATCACTTTTAAGTTTTTACTGACTAGTTTGGTGTCGTTTGCTTGACTGAAGAAAAATTTTACAATTAAATCTTTTATAACCATAGTGGTAGTATATTTTTAGCTTTTTCGTGAGTATGTTCATGGTATGTACCTATCATGTTTTTGATGTTGTTGAAGTTACTCGCTTTCTCCCAAATATGATTAACAAAGTCTATTCTCTACCAAGGCGGGTCTATACCCAGGTGTAATCAGATTTTAACTTTGTGGAGAAAACCAGCGCCGAGAAAACCGACCTGCTTTACGTATACTAGATCACCTGGGTATAGACCCGCCTTGTTCTCTACGAGGTAAACTTTTTGCAGGTTAACTAGTCGTATACCTGTATAGAAAACTTTTTTTGTAGCTTTTGTCTTCAATATTAGATTTCTTATAGGTTTCTTTTATCAAAAGGTTTCAACACTATTGAGAGAATTTTTCTTCAGTTACGTACAATAAAAAATATGACACTATCAAGACTTTAGATCACAACACTGGATCGCGTCTAACTTTCTAATAGATGCTATAATAGTTATGAATAATTAAATAAAATATCATGACAACAACTTGTTAACCTCATGTGGTACCCTTAACAAAAAATTCAGCAACAAACTGCGATCCTAAAAAAAATTACAAAAAAAATTTTTTTTTTTCACTAAGTGTCGAATTTGTGAAATATTTGAAATGTCATAACTTTTTTGTTTATTGGCTTACCATCACCAAATTTTTATGGTAGATAGCCAATATAATGGACCGTTTTCCCTCAAAAAATTACGTTGGTATTCCGATAGGGTTTTGAGATATTTGAGTTTTTTGTGACAAAAATGATGTTTATTAATGCAAAAAAAAATTTTTTTTACTGTGTGTATTTTTCTTTATTTAGTTGTCTAACTTTGTTTCTTTAGTTGTCTAACAATCGAACGAACCGTTTTTGCTGTGCAGCTTTTTGAAAGCTGTATTTTCGCATACACCCTTTTGAAAAGTTAGTCGTGACTCAACTTGAAGATTTGATATCGGAAAATGACGATTTAGATGGAACTGAAAAACTGTGCAAAGTTTCAGATATTTTTGAAATGGTCGATCAGAATCGACTTGCATGCCTCCGTGGAATCCCTCCAAAGCTCTCACTTATGAAACTTATGATCTTATTTTTGAAATGATTAAGCGTGCAATGAAAGCATAATTTGGCTGGTTCATAAGTCATGATTTATAGAAAACTCAAGTATTTTCGCCTCAGTGTACCATTGGAAGAATAGAAAGTTTAGGATAATCTACTATGAAATTTTAAATAATTTAAACAACACAAAATTAATAGGAATCAGTGTAAATCGATGGGCCCAGATAGCCGTAGCGGTAAACGCGCAGCTATTCAGCAAGACCAAGCTGAGGGTCGTGGGTTCGAATCTCACCGGTCGAGGATCTTTTAGGGTTGGAAATTTTCTCGACTTCCCAGGGCATAGAGTATCTCCGTACCTACCACACGATATACGCATGCAAAAATGGTCATTGGCATAGTAAGCTCTCAGTTAATAACTGTGGAAGTGCTCATAAGAACACTAAGCTGAGTAGCAGGCTCTGTCCCAGTGGGGACGTAACGCCAGAAAGAAGAAGAAGAGCTTAAAATCGCTTGGAAGAAAGGAGAGCCAAAAATAACGAAGGCAAACTAAAATAGTAAGTTGAAGCATATGTGCAAACATGTATCATCCTAAATCTGTGCGTACACTCAAAAATAAAACTTTCAATTTCAATTATAATTTAATCTACCCTTAAAAAATTAATTTACAAAATTGTTTGCGTTACGGTTTGTTTTAGATCCGAACAGCATCTCTCCAAAATTTTTGTTAGAGGTTTTAAACTTTAAAATCTTTAAAAACTTGTTTTTATTAGTTTGAAAAGAATCTCTTTTGTAGCTTTGAAAGCTTGTTCACAAAAGCATGAAGAGCTTACTCCTTGAAGTTTTAAGTGTTTTTCTCCAGAGGCTTAGAAATCTTGTCGCCAGAGGCTTGTAAATCTTAGTTCCGAATTTTTTTCTCTGGAGCCCTTAAAAGATTTTCCGATGAAGCTTTAGAAATTGCTTTCTTGGAAAGCTTTGCTTGAGAAACTTGAATAACTTTTTATATTAGAGGATTGGAAAGCTTATTTTCAAAAGCATGGTAAGCATTATTATAGCTTTTCGGAAAGCCTATAAACAGCCATGGAAGCTTTTCTCCGGAATCTTGAAAAGCATTATTTAAGAAACTTAGAAATGATTTTATGTTATTCAGCTTCAAGATGATTTGAAAATTCTGTAAAATTTTATATAGACCGGTTATTGTTTTATGATACTTCAAACTATAGATGACTAAGTTAGCCTTCAAAGTCTCTGGCAGGCTTTCCATTCAGGTAATGTACCTTCGTTAAACACAAATTGTTTCGATCCTTTTCCGGCAAGAAAGATACTTTGTATCATATACCCATTTGCTTCTACTTACTACATAGTACTTGTACAATCATCATCCATCAGTGTCGATGCCGCCATCTATTCATCCATCTATCTCTGCGAAAACCGCGCCTCGCACTGTCAGCTTTCTGCCGGGTTCCTACCGTGTTGTATTCAAGTCTGTCGTTGCATTAAAAGCCATATGGATGTTCCTGAAACTGAAAAGAGATTGATAACCAGTTCGTTGCTCATTGTGTTGTTAAATGCTATTATGGTAACGAAGTTTATCAATTCTTTTATGTAATTGAATTTGACAATCCCATAATCGCGAATAACGTAGAAGAAAAGTACCACTTTATGATACTTCCCTCTACTCGGAGAACTAGTACCTTTCTTCTGCGTCGGTTGGTTTTTCCTTTTTGCCACTTTTCAGCGCGCTCCCGACTTCTATGAGTCCTACGGTGGTGACTAATGACTTTGTGCCTCGCGTCGACGATGGTGGCAAATGCCAGGCAAAGCATAGTCAAAGTGCCATCCGAAACATAGAAGCGAAGGACTTGTGCCCCGGCGGAGGAGCTTCCGTAGCCACAGACCACAGTCATGATGAACTGCCTCGAGTGGCTGGCAGCCCGGAGTCTCTACTCCAGCTACTCCAGACCGACGTTTTCGACATGATGATGGTTGTGGTGAACAGAAATAATATTTGTACTTGTCTGTTGCATGGGAGGGTATGGTTTTGCTCTGCGGAGTCAGAGTCAGAGCCAATGTCGAAATGTACTGCGATGATGGACGGGACTGGAATTTCCAGCTGCATGAAGCGAAATCACTCCAAGTGGAGTTCGTTTTCCTAAAAATCCTTTACACCAGAGGATGGAAATTCATCGAAGAAAGAACAAAGCATCCAGTGACTCCCGGAATGAGCTTCAGGTTTCATAGCAACGGCAGCAGCAGCAGGTGGTGGATTGGAATAACGTCCTTCCGACTAGTGAACCGTACAGATATATATTCCACCTACTCTTGTGGCCGGATGATTTATCGTTTTTCGTACGGGAACCGACCGCACTAGCCGGCTGCTGCCAACTCAGGTAAAAGGAGATTCAATATCTGCAATCAATGTCCCGGACCTGTCAATCTTGGTATTTCTTCGTACCGTTGGAGCTAGAAGCTCTTTGCCTTGTCCACTCAATCAGTGTCCGTAAAAATGGATTGGCTGCGGCTGTGACGATCCGAGAATCCTGCATGGATACATGGCTTGAGAAATGACAAAGTGGGTTCTGATGCATATTTTATTATTTGCCCGTGGGTTCGGAACAGGCAATTTTCTTTCTATCGAGAAACCTTTTTGTTATGATAGAAAAAAGTGCTACATTTTATTATTATATTGAAAACTAAACACACAAATTATGTGTGTTTAGTAGATTTTGGGATGCTGAATCTGATGCCATTCTCAGAAATGTTCCAGCACGTCACAATGGATCATTAATATAACCAAAACGGCCGCTATGGAAAGCATAGATAGCGCCACCGTAGCCGTGTGTGTTTGACAGAACAGCAATACTGTCACAATGTTAAATCCCATATACAGTGGCGCCTTTGTTTTGATGCGGTGAGCACTTGCAAAAACTACATTCAATGATCCATTTTTATCTACAGGTCGCCAAAGTTGTATAAAACACTGGATTTAGTGATATTTGCATGAAATTTGAAGTATAATTCATCAAAGTTTATTGTGATCTAATCCACCAAGCATGCAAAATAGGACATAGACTTTCGTTTTATATATAATTTGATTGAAATTTCACGATTAAATTTAGATTAAACTGATTTTTTCATCATGCTTGCTGTCTCCAAACAAAATTCTTCGTTTCTCTTATATGGGAAAATACAATACTTTTTAATGCCATAAAAAAACAACTTTTCTGCTCCGAAAGTATTAAAAACTCTATTGATAAGTATTGTTATACACATAAAGTTTGAATTCTGCGGTAAATTAAGCGAAACAATTGCCTTACAAGCTGGCAAACTTGCATGCAAAAATAGTCAATTTTTGCATTTTTAACAGCCAATATCTCAAAAACTAGACGTGCTATGATAATTTTGAAAACGGCAATGAATTCAGCAACCCTTAATTAAGTGAATAGCGGTATTTTGGTGCTTGAGACAAAAACGTGTTCCGCAGTGTAAATGATTGAAATATGGAGAAAAGCAGAGTAAATTTGATAATTTCTGTTATTCGGTCAGGCAAAACGAATGCAAAACTAAAGAACATTAGTATGACACTTCATGTAAGAGCTGTTTTCATTTGAATCGAGAATATTTGGGGCATTATACCGTGCTGCATCAATAGCCGAACGCTTAAGCAGGGACAGTTGTTTAAACTTCAATTTTAAGATGTTTGCTTTAGAGACGAACCAGCCAAGGGCTGAAAGTCTCTCTAATAAAGAAAATTCATTCATTCATGTTTGCTTTGGATTTAAATGAAGTCGCCTTATGTTACTAACAGTTTTAAACCAGGTTATTGTGTTAAAAAATAATTTAATGGTAAAAACCACTATTATGCTATGAAAATCATTAAAATACAAAGGCATGTCTTGTCCTTAAATCCGGACACCTGAAGCAATCTTTGTTTTTGAATCCGGACACTTTGGAATCAAAATCCGGACAGTTGTTTTATAATGGGAAATATTCTGGTTTAAATCCCTCATCGAACTAATTTTCACATTTATAAGATTTCCATACCCTCTTGTGGTCTATGGGGCATAGCATAATGAAAAATACTTATGTGAATGCATAGTTTACCTCAAGTGCAGCTCAGATATATCCAACCAGCCGATAGTGGTTCAAACTACAGCCAAAATTTTGAGTTTGTTTTCCACGTAAAAGGTATTTTGAACACTAAGCACATTCCTTATGTTGATATTATCAAGTTTCTTCAGTTTCACTTTCAAAATAGTCACTTACATGAATAAAGAGCAAGGCTTTAGAATGATGTCCGGATTTAAAGACACTTGCGTGGCTTCCCGGACAGTCTTTGTTCACGCTGTAAAATGCATATTGACACCATATTTCACTACTTCTGAGTTTTAGAACTGTAAAACTACCTTTCTGTGAACAATTGCATTGGAAAGTTTGCTAAATGTTACAATTTTTCACACATTATCGCAAACTAAAACTTGTGGTGAACTCGCGACACTGTCACCAGGAAAAACTTGCACTACATTAAAATGACGTCTTTCTGAAGCAGCTGGTTGTTATTTTTTTTTTTATAATTATCAGCAATGGTAACTAGATTGTAATTCATAATAATATGTTGGGAACTGTTGGAAGTAGAAGTTTTGAGTGATATCTATATATCTATATCTATATCTATATATATATATATATATATATATATATATATATATATATATATATATATATATATATATATATATATATATATATATATATATATATATATATATATATATGTATATATATATATATATATATATATATATATATATATATATATATATATATATATATATATATATATATATATATATATATATTATATATATATATAATAAAAATGGAGTGGTGTTTGTATGTCACGAAATGGCTTGAGAACGGGACAACCGATTTGCACAATTCTTTCACTGTTGTGTTCTTGAAGGGTTCCGACGTGTTCGTGTGACGAAAAAGTTTAGGGAAGTTTTCGTAAAATTAGGTAAAACGGGGGAGAACTTATATGTTATTTTGTATGGGAGGTTTAATGACATTTTTCAACAGCCTACTTGATGGCAAGACGAAGTCTGCCGGGACCACTAGTTTATTATAATAATATTATATTTTACATTTAATCAATGAATTTCACTGGGGTGTCCGGATATTGATACTGTCCGGATTTTGATTCACCACGGTATATGAATATTAAAAATTGATACGATTTTAGCATTTTCGAAACGCTTACAAACAATCTGTTCTACGATCACTATTTGCTGTAGTTTTGAATAGTTAATCACTTATTTTTGATAGACAAGTTATTAAAGAACTTGAATATGGTCTCAAATCTCTTAGCGAAAAGCATTTTCACAAACTGGGACCATTTTTACAATCTAAATCTAAATTCCCATATGACGTTAAACGCCTAGAGCTATGCAATGCCCTATAAATGTTACGTAGTTCATTCAATTTTGTTCGATTTATACTCCATAAGCTTCTCAGAAGCCTGAACAAATTTCATTGAAAAAATTGAAAGTTTCGCACAGAAACTTTCTCTTCAAAGTTACATCTCTTAGGAAGTCTGAAAGCTTTTTTCAGAAGTTTGGCAACTTCTCATCAGAAAATTGAAAGCTTCTTTTCAGGAACTTAGAGACTTCTTTTCAGCTGCTTCGAAGCTTCTCTCCTGAAGATTGAGAGCTTGTAACCCGGCAGCCTTACGAGTTTCCCGGATGTAAGTTAAAGTGGCTTAAGCGCCACTCCGATTGGAGACCACTAACCGTTTTTGGAGGTTGCCCGACCTTTTGAGACCCTTCAGGGGAGGGTTAAAGATTTTCCCAAAGTTATTGGGCGGGAAACGAGTTGGCTGACCTAGGGAAACAAGATGCCTCACGACTGTGAAGTCGTGCGAATCAGAAAATTTGTGTGTGAAAAAGCGAACTCTGCCGGTAACTAGAAAATTGTCGCGAGGGGTATCATCACGGGCAGACTTCACCAGTAAACACTTCGAACAAGCCACGTTCGATGAGAGAAAAATCCTTGGTTGGATTCAGGACCAACCTTCCCAGAAAATACTCAAAAGAAACTACAAAAAAAAAACAACCGAAGTGTGAAATGTACTCCTACATCTACCGCCTCAGATTTCTCTCATACGAATTGCAGTTCAAAGATTGTTGTTCTGTACTGTAACCCAGACTCCCATTTATTTAACTCAATTCAACTTTTCATTTCAACATTTGTATTTACAATTCTTCTTTATCGACATCGAATTCATTTGCTTATAGGCCTATCTATCTACTATGCATTCCCTCTTACGCCAGCTGACTATAAATCTCTTATCGTGCGGTATTCTTGTGCGGTGCGGTGTTCATTTCGATGAGCGACTCAAATTCAAAACTTAAAGCCTGCTACCGGCGCTCACGCGCGGCCAAACGGTACGGCTATTTGCAGCGGCCACACTAGCTGATTTGGCTAAGGCTAGGGGCAAATCTCACCATGCGCATGGGAAAAAGGAAGCATGCATGCTACTTACGGTTTGGACGCTGTCTACTGTCGTGGGGGCATTTGCGGTTTGCTGGTTTACTCTTAGTACCACGTGTACTACACGCGGTCTCCTCTCCGGTGCTCGACTCTTGAGGCTACTCGCTCGCCCGCTCGCTCGACGATCGTCTTGTCTGCCGTTCTCAACGGCGCATCCCACGCAGATTTGTGGTCTTCAACGACGGGGTACGGCCGTCTCACCAACGATCGACACTGACGGTGGTCTAGTGGATACGGTCCTCGCCTCTCACGCTGGTGGTCACCGGATCGAATCCGGTCGGGGAACTTTTTTCTTTCGCTGTTTCTCACTCGGACGTAACGTCGTCGGAGCTGAGAACCTCGCCGGTAGAAACCGGCCTCGTTGCTTGGCGCCCTGCCAAGGGCGCGGGAGTAACGTACGCTGCCTTCTCCGGCCACGTGTACCGCCGGGACTTCCTTCGCAGCAGGAAAGCGGGGTCAAAAACGGTCGCTATCAAAATGAGGGTGGTGTGACGGGCTCGCAACGTGCCACAAATCTATTTAAAAAAGGTTGATGGCGGTTATTGAACACTGACGCTACACCATTCTGCACAAAAATCTTACCG
The DNA here is from genome assembly GCF_002204515.2 of Aedes aegypti. NCBI lineage: Eukaryota > Metazoa > Arthropoda > Insecta > Diptera > Culicidae > Aedes > Aedes aegypti. Next base: position 37,372,595 of record NC_035107.1, on the reverse strand, counting down.
CTTAATCCGCAAGTCTACACTAGCACCAAACCGCAAGAAACGCACTACGCACTTTCTACTAACTACTAACTAGTCGAGGGAAACGAAAGAAAATCTAAATTAGTAAAATTCGAAGCACTTTCACACTCTAAATTAGTTCACCTTCAAGAACACACCACGGCGCAGTAACCAAAGTTGGACCGTTCTCGCCTCTTCCGCGAACCTGAACGAAGTGAACGAGCTAAGTCTGAGGGTCCTCAGATAAGGCGCGAGATGTGAAGGTCTTCGTCACCGGATATTACGCGAAACTAACGAAGTTAATTTCGCGAAGGTCAAGACTTCGCTTTCACGCACACCAACGTTCTAACTCGTCGGGTGAAAGCATCCCTTTTCCCCAAGGTAGATCTTCCAAATCGCTGCCCTCCCGAAGATTATGAATAGGAAAGGCCGGGTCAACGATTCTTCAATACGATCTCGACAGGTCGATGTCCGAGGATCGTCACATGGTCGCTTCAACAAAGTTCGTATGGCTGCTGAGGTTTGGCGCCAGAAGGCTAGTTGGGACTCATTTAATTTATGGACTGCGGTGTGGAGCAAGTGAGCTCAGTGAGTTCATTGAGTTCTATGCTAATATTAACTCAAACTGAGCGATCGATTTCAAGGGGTAGTTCAATGGTGAAGTTCATTACATTTGCTACTGATGTTATTTATTTACAAATCATAATTAAAATTTCATGGTACTGCTACAAGCTTCTCCCTAGAAGCTGGGAAAGTTCTCTCGAGAATCTGGGAAGCTTCTCTCCAGAATCTGGGAAGCTTCTCTCCAGATGCTGGAAATCTTCTCTCCAGAAGCTGAAAAGCTTCTTTCCAGAATCTAAACAGCTTTTCCTGGGAAGCTTCTCTCCAGAAGCTTGGAAGCTTCTTCTCAGAAGCTTGGAAGCTTCTTCTCAGAAGTTTGAAAGCTTCTTCTCAGAAGCTTGGAAGCTTCTTCTCAGAAGCTTGGAAGCTTCTTCTCAGGAGCTTGGAAGCTTCTCCTCAGAAGCTTGGAAGCTACTCCTCGGAAGCTTGGAAACTTCTCTCTAAAAGCTCGGAAGCTTCTTTCCAGAAGCATGGCAGGTTCTTCTCAAAAGCTTTGGAGCTTAGAAGCTTCTCCTCAGAAATTTGATCCTTCTCCTTAGAAGCTTGGAAGCTCTTCAGCTTCTCTCTAGAAGCTAGGAAGTTTTTCTCCAGAAGCTGGGAAGCTTCTCCTCAGAAGATGGGAAGCCTTTCTCCGGAAGCTGGGAAGCTTCTCTACAGAAGCTGGGAAAATTCTCTTCAGAAGCTGGAAAGCTTCTTTACAAAAGCTTAGAAGGTTCTCCTCAGAAGCTTGGAAGCTTATCCCCAGAAGCTTCTCCTCAGAAGCTTGGAAACTTCTCCTCATGAGCTTAGAAGCTACTCCTTAGAAGCTTGGAAACTTCTCTCCAAATGCTCGGAAGCTTCTTTCCAGAAGCATGGCGGCTTCTCCTCAAAAGCTTGGAAGCTTCTCTTCAGAAGCTTGGAGGCTTCTCTTCAGTAGCTTCCCCTCAGAAATTGGAAGCTTCTCCTTAGAAGCTTGAAAGCTCTTCTTCAGAAGCTGGAAAGCTTCTCTCCAGAAGCTGGCAAGCTTTTTTCCAGAAGCTGGAAAGCTTTTTTACTAAAGCTGGAAAGCTTTTTTCCAGAAGCTGGAAAGCTTTTCTCTAGAAGCTGGAATGCTTTGCTCTATAAGCTTGAAAGCTTCTCTCCAGAGCTGGAAAGCCTTTCTTTAGTAGCTTGGAAGCTTCATTCCACATTATGGTAAGCTTCTCTCCAGAAACTATAAAACTTCTCTCTAGAAGTTGGAAAGCTTCTTGCCAGAAGCAGGAAAACTGCTTTCCAGAAGCTGGAAAGCCTTTCTTTAAAAGTTGGAAACTTCTTTCCAAATGCTAGTAAGCTTCTCTCCAGAAGCTGTAAAGCTTCTCTCCAGAAGCTGCAAAGCTTCTCTCCAGAAGCTGCAAAGCTTCTCTCCAGAAGTTGCAAAGCTTCTCTCCAGAAGCTGCAAAGCTTCTCTCCGGAAGCTGCAAAGCTTCTCTCCTGAAGCTGCAAAGCTTCTCTCCAGAAGCTGCAAAGCTTCTCTCTAGAAGCTGGAAAGCCTTTCTTTAGAAGCTTGGAAGCTTCTTTCCAAATGCTGGAAAGCTTCACTCCAGAAGCTGAAAAGCTTCGCTTCAGAAGCTAGAAAGCTTCTCTCCAGAAGCTGGAAAGCTTTTCTCTAGAAGGTGGAATGCTTTTCTCCAGGAGCATGGAAGCTTCTCTTCAGAAGCTGGAAAGCTTCTCTCCATAGGCTGGAAAGCTTCTCTCTTGAGTCTCTCTCCAGAGTCTGGAAAACTGCTTTTCAGAAGCTGGAAAGCCCTTCTTTAGAAGCTTGGAAGCTTCTCTCCAAATGCTGGAAAGCTTCTCTCCCCGAGCAGAAGAAAATAACTACTGAATACCAAATTAAGGTATTCCATACCAAATAATTTCCAATACTTACAACCTGAATGAAGTATGAATGAGCCCTGCATAAAATGTAAAATACCTACCTTCTGCATATTCTACAAATACCAAGCTGAGAATTAGATCAGGTATTGTAATACCTAAATAATACATGATGGATGTTCATATAAACGTGAAATTTTTCAATAGTAGTTCAATACCTCCAGCAGTCCTCAATAGGTACCGAATACCAAAATGAAGTATTTTATTTTTTTTTCAAATACCATTATAATATCAAAATGAAGTATTGACAACTGAAGAATAACTAATTATTGTATGATATCAAAATATGGTATGCATTAGTTATTGCGAGTTATTCTTTCCTCCTCGGGTCCAGAAGCTGGATAGCTTCTCTCCAGAAGCTGGAAAGCTTTGCTCTAGAATGTGGAAAAGTTCTGTCCAGAACCTGCAAAACATTTCTCCAGAGGCTGAAAAGGCTTATCTCCAGAAGCTGGGAAACTTATTTTCAGAAGTGGAAAAGTGCTCTACAGAAACTGGAACCCAAGTAACAATTTAGATTCTAACTGGCTTTATTTATTTATATGGTAGTTTTATCGTAGATTTGCATATTCTTCTAGGTTTTATAGTGATTTTCACCCAGTAGAAATGATCTTGAACCGTTTTAGGTTTTACATACTTCTTCAAGAACACTTCGGATGTATCACATAAAACTTCATTTTCAATAAGAACAAGTGACCTTGGCAATAGTTTTATGAAACTCTCGTTCTTATCTGTAAGAACGCGCTCGAGCGAGAGTAAGAACTCTTGGCCGAGAACACCATAAATTTCTCCCACATCAATCAACGCACTAATATGTACATTATTGATTGTAGTATTATAAATTATTGCGTGGATTTTCGATCTGTTCTTCACGGAATTTCGTCGCAAAACTTACTAATAACGCAAACAACCAGTTCCAGTGGTCTTCCTCCCCTTGGCCATGATATAGGAGCGGAACTGGACCACTGAACACCTCCTTGCAAGGTGGACTTCTGGATGTGGTTAAATGTCCGATTGCTTTCCCTGCTCAACATTTGGGCCTTATTAAGAAGTTATCCACAGCTGGTAGTACTTACCTTTAGTCGTTAGCTTTAAATTTCATGCCGTAACAAAATCTAGCATGAACGTTTTTCTCCAAAAACGAAAAGTGTAAATAAACAAACGTCAAAATGTGCTTCTCTTGAATAAAACGAACGAATCTTATTACGTTATTTAAGAAGTCAGTTAGTCTTCATAAAGATCGCCTTAAGCCTAAGAACTCTCAAGTGATATTTGTTACGTTTGCCCGAGTTCAGCAAAATTTATCATGATTCTATGATGATGTTGAGTAAAACTACCGCCATGATTGTAATAATCGATGCTTTGGCAAGGGAGCCATGATGGGAGAATGCATGTATGCTGGATTGTTCAACATTTTCGGGCAACAAATTGATAAAATTGTTTTTTCTGAAAATGCAATATTGCCGAGGCGCATTGTGCGTTTCGGGTGTTTCATGCATGATAATCACGATGTAATAAGCGTGACAACCAAAACACAGGTAGGTGTAGAAAAAAAAGTGGAAAATTATAATCACAGATATATTAACTTGCATTTTGTATTATTATTGATTGATAATTTTATGAAGAAGTATTCATAAATTCGTTAGTCAATCAAACACGATAAACATATTGTGAGTTTAACTTGTCTTGAGAACTACTTGTGGAAGGTTTATTGAAGTGTTGAGAATTACCATAAGTGATGATTGCAAGTTTTAATAGATACTTGACAGTTGCTCTCTAACACCGTCTCTAGTGTGGGCCAATTTAGTCTTATGAGAGGTTTATAAATGGGTTAGTATAGGTTTGTAGAATTACTGGTTTTATTTCTAGTTTTATAGAGTAGGTGTAAGAGAATACTTCAAGAATAGCATAAAATTAACTTTGCTACTTGGGAAAGCTTCTCTCCAGAATATGGGAAGCTTCGCTCTAGAAGATGGGAAGCTTCTCTCTATAAGCTAGGAAGTTTCTCTCCAGAAGCTGGGAAGCTTCTCTACAGAAGCTGGAAAGCTTCTCGCCAGGAGCAGGAAAACTGCTATCCAGAAGCTGGAAAGCCTTTCTTTAGAAGTTGGAAGCTTCTTCCCAGAAGCTGGAAAGCTTTTCTCTAGAAGCTGGAATGCTTTTCTCCAGAAGCTTGAAAGTTTCTCTTCAGAAGCTTGAAAGCTTCTCTCCAGAAGCTGGAAAGCTTCTCTCTTGAAGCTGGTAAAGTTCCCTCCAGAAGTTGGAAAGCTTCTCTCCAGAAGCTGGAAAGCTTCTGTTCATAATCTGGAAAGCTTCTCTCCAGAAGCTGGAAAGCTCCTCTCCAGATGCAGGAAAACTGCTATCCAGAAGCTGGAAACCTTTCTTTAAAATTTGGAAGCTTCTTTCCAAATGCTGGAAAGCTTCTCTCCAGAAGCTGGAAAGCTTCTCTCCAGAAGCAGGAAAACTGCTTTCCTGAAACTGGAAAGCCTTTCTTTAGAAGTTGAAAGCTTCTTCCGAAATGCTGATAAGCTTTACTCCAGAAGCTGGAAAGCTTCTCTCCAGAAGCTGGAAAGCTTCTCTCTTGAAGCTGGTAAAGTTCTCTCCAGAAGCTGGAAAGCTTCTCTCCAGAAGCTGGAAAGCATCTCTCCAGAAGCTGGGAAGCTTCTCTCCAGAAGCTGGATAGCTTCTCACCAGAAGCTGGAAAGCTTCTCACCAGAAGCTGGAAAGCATCTCTCAGAAGTTGGAAAGCTTTTCTCCAGAACTTTGGAAGCTTCTCTACAGAAGCTGTGAAGCTTCTCGCCAGTAGTTGGAAAGCCTCTTGCCAGAGGTTCGAAAGCTTCTCTTCAGAAGCTGGAAAGCTTCTCTTCAGAAGCTGGAACGTTTCTCGCCAGTAGCTAGAAAGCCTCTTGCCGGAGGTTGGAAAGCTTTTCTCCAGAAGCTGGAAAGCTTCTCTTCAAATGCTGGAAAGCTTTTCTCCAAAACCTGGAAAGCTTCTTTCCAGAAGCTTGGAAGCTTTTCTATGGAAGCTTGGAAGCTCATCTGCCAAAAATCAGAAGCTTCTCATGTAGCATTAGTTGCTGAACTATAGTTTATTAAACCGAAATAAGCTTAAGGATGATTTGTTCGAAATGTATAATGGGTTGTCTGCAGAAGCTCAGAAGCTTATTTTTTTTTAAATCGGAAGCCTCTCTGCACAATGCTTCGAACTCTAATTTATACTACTTGATGGAATCTTAGAAGAATCTTGCACTCTTTCAAGACTAATTTATCGAAGCTTTGATGAGAATATTAGAATTCCTACAAAATTCATCCATGTTTATAAAATTATTCAATCAAACAGTAACTCATCACTGTTTGATTTGTTTTATTTTTTAATGGCCATGATTTATTCCAAAATCACTTTCATTAATATAATCGACTAAGCTGGTAATATTGCAATATATTTTTTGGCAAATGGACATAATATATCTTACTCTTGGGGCCTTCCTTAGCCGAGTGGTTAGAGTCCGCGGCTACAAAGTCATACTGAAGGTATCTGGGTTCGATTCCCGGTCGGTCCAGGATCTTTTTGTAATGGAAATTCCCTGGGCATAGAATATAATCGTACCTGCAACACGATATATGAATGCGAGAATGGGACAAAGAAAGCTCTCAGTTAATAACTGTGGGAGTGCTCGTAAGAACACTAAGCTGAGAAGCAGGCTCTGACCCAGTTAGGACGTTAATGCCAAACAGAAGAAGATATCTTACTCTTGGCAAATACGCACACAAACCAAGGTTGCCTGCGATGAAAAGAAGTATGCTACTCATGCATATATCAGAAAGGTTTAAGGCGGCGAATGTTCAATCAATACATCGATCCGCATTATTTCCCACACATCACTGTGCTAGGAGATATAAATAGCTTTCCATCCCAATCCCTGCCAAATTGAACGCCAAAATTGCCACTTTACGTATGCCTTTCTCTTTTCCTCCCAAGCCAATGCTACCATCCTCCATTGTCGTCGTAGGTCACAAAGCAACAGCGATGGATGGCGGTCAGAAGAATCACATGATTCCACACTTGGACAATAATGGCCAGACCCCACACCAAGTGCGGACCCACATGTGAGTGGTAAGGAACAAAAACCACGAGAAAATTGTTACACAGACCAGTGACCATCATGGTCGGAATTGTCATTGTGCCAGCTGGAATCCGGATTCACAGACTACGGGATGTGGCGCTTTCTGAGGATTGAATTTTCTAAAAGAAGCTCGGAAGCTTCTCTTCAGAAGCTTGAAAGCTTAGAAGCTTCTCTTCAGAGGCTCAGAAGCATCGCTTCAAATACTGGGAAATTTATCTTCAGAAGCATAAAACCTTCTCTTTGGAAGTTTGGAAACTCCGTTCAGAAGCTTGGAAGCTTCTCTTCAGAAGCTTGAAAGCAATTCTTCAGAAGCTCGGAAACTTCTCTTCATAAGCTGGAAAGCTTCCTTTCAGAAGCTTGAAAGCTTCCTTTTTCATATTTTCTTAAACAGTACACCCCGTTTGACTTGGATTGTATATATCTAATTTTACTAAAAATTTCTCCTAGTGTTGATTTATTAGCAAATTGCCTATTTAAAGGCGTTTTAAGATGATATGCACGCCTCCAGTTGTTAAGTCACTAACTCAAAAATTGTTTTTGAACGTTTTCAAATAGATCGATAGATTCCCAAGAGTTACATCCGTTTGTCCATAGCCCAAGGACTGTTGATGTCGAAATTAAATGTTGCACCACATTCGGTCTGTCTGTCTGTCTGTCGCAGGACACTGGGATTCCTCAATCGTCCGTCAGCAGTCAGTCAGTGGACGGTGGTGTCATCTTGTGATGCTTCGTCACTTCTGGTGGTCGTTTTTTTTTTTGTCTCCCTTATTTCAGTACCATTGTCCACGATTATCGCAGCATGGTTTTTATCATGATATGGCGGTGACTGGCAGCAGATGTCAGAAACGATAATAGTGGTTTGTGGGATATTGTTGGCTCCCATTTGTGGGATTGTATGCGGTACGAGAGGGGGGGGGGGGATTATCCTCTGATAATGATTACTTGTTGGCTTGAATTTGTCATTACGATTCGAGTTTCATTTCGCAAAACTCGAAGGATGGACCAGAGGAAGAGCGATTCTTCTGTGTAAATCCTCACAGAGCATCCTCCGGTCATAATTAAATCTCATTGTTGAGCTGAAGCACAATTGCTAGCACGTCGACTACATATTCTGATGGTAGGATAGAGCACTACTTGTTAGACAAAGTCGTATATCCGTCTATCGTAACACTACTACCTAGGCGAGCCCTGTCGCGCTCGGCCCCACCAGCTAGCATGTACTTTGTCTTGGTCGCATTCACCATCAGTCCAACTTTTGCTGCCTCGCGTTTCAGGCGGGTGTACAGGTCTGCAACCTTTTCAAATGTTCGGCCGACAATGTCCATGTCATCCGCGAAGCAAACAAATTGACTGGATCTCGTTAAAATCGTACTCCAGCTGATAAGCCCAGCTCTCCGCATAACGCCTTCTAGCTCTAGTTCATCACCTTATCGTAATCCCCGGCGGGATTCAAACGAACTAGAATGTTCGCCTGAAACCATCATAGAATTTTGCACACCTTTCATGTGCTTTGCCAGAAAAAAACTGTAGAAACACAAGCCTATGAAAAGCCAAAGCGCAGGGAATAGGATACGTCTCCTTAGTGAAAAACTCCTTTCAAGCGGATCAAAAGACAAGCAATTTAATGTTCAGTATCACCCAGTACCCATTATGTAATTTTCATAAGCACATCCCGATACCTATGAGCTCCTCAGTGCCACTATCGAAGATTCATACTACTCGTGGAAAGCAACTATTGCAACTAGCATCATTTTGCAACCACCAGCGAGTTGTTGGAAGGGAAGTTAATAACCATTGAGATGGAAAGTCGTTAAGAAACGTTGCCACGTTGCTTCACGGTATTAGGTACTTGGGAAAAGTTTTGACCATTTTGCAGTCGATTCCGAACTGCAACCAGCGAAAAAACTCAGAATGAACTTATCCTCAGAGCGATGCCCGTCTTACAAGCAAACTGATAATGGCTTGTTTACTGGTGCTTCTCGGTTCAGATAATGATAATTTCCGTAGCGGTTGGCAATATTGCGACCAAAATTGCACAACTAAACATTGTTGATATTAGAGCATAAGTTGGAAAATTTCGCTTACTTTATCTGGAAGGACAGATTGCCCTCATTTTAGCAACAGCTGGGATAGATTCTCTTGAGCTGTACTACTTCTTTACTTCCCTTTTCTAACCAATTGTGCTCTCTAAAATCAAACTGCAATCACCCAAATCGTCATGCAAAACTATGGAGTATAACCAGTTTGCTGAACATTCAAGCACAAAAAATGATCCTTCTTCAATCAAATTGCTTGCTGTTGTTCTCAAACCCATCTCTCCAGCAATCATTTATACATCAAGGATGAGACAATTTGAAAGAAAATTTCCTTTCCAGGATTTATTTCGGCAAGTCAAACAAAACATCTTCAAACTCCATCGTTATCAAACCGGACCCCAAGTGGATGGATTACAAGCGATTTGGCAATTTCCCCGAAGACGATTCCAACTGCTGTAACAGTTATGGTAGTGCGATAAGCAATCCGCTCTTTCTTATCCCCTTTCCACTACACGACTTATTTCTCCGGCTGTAGGTCTTGGAGTTTGAAATAATATTTCCTACGCTACCAAGCTAAAATCGGACCAAGTCAGATATAAGCGCTCCGAAAAAACAGCTCGTCCATCAATCTTGGGCCTGCAGCAGATCAACATCGGTTTGTCGTCGTCCGTTAGTTTGGTCAATGGTGAAGAAATTTTGAAGATAACAAGCACACGAACAATCACTGCAAAACCAGAGCCCTGCTGTTCAAGTAATGCAAGTTGAACGGACGATGTTGTGAAATGCTAAGTTATGAAACTACGTCACGACCACAGCAACGCAAAATACACTATGAGCGCTCAGAGAAGCAAATCTCGGTTATTTTTTACGACTCTTCAAATCAGCGGCAGTAAATCTTGGGCACGAGCGATGGTAAGCAGTGCAAATAGTTTAGTGTATATTGTACGAAAACACAATTCAGTGGTTTGCAGATTTCGAATGCGAAACAGGTTTTGGGACTGTAGAATACGTGGATTTACGGAGCCTTCCTTAGCCGAGTGGTGAGAGTCCACGGCTACAAAGCAAAGCCATGCTGAAGATGTCTGGGTTCGAATCCCGGTCGGTCCAGAATCTTTTCGTAACTGAAATTTCCTTGACTTCCCTGGGCATAGAGTATCATCTTACCTGCCATACGATATACGAATGCAAAAATGGCAACTTAGGCAAAGAAAGCTCTCAGTTAATAACTGTGGAAGTGCTCATAAGATTGACACTAAGCTGAGAAGCCGGCTCTGTCCCAGTGGGGATGTTAATGCCAAGAAGATGATGATGATAATGGAGAAAGTGTAAACGTTGAAGATAATTATGGGCCGACCGGGATTATAAGAGATAATTCGCTTATACCTGATAACCATTTTCACAAAATCTCAAGTTGAATGGGCGATGAACTCTTTCGAACCAATAAAATCTCCGGGAATGGACGCACGCTATGTCTAAATCAGCAGATTATGCAAATCGATCGTACCTCGGTTTTTTTCCCGCTAGATATCAGTATTTGGTCTATAATGTCATAATCGGAAGGTTACAAAATATTCTATCGATGAAATTTTTCCCATACATTTTGTATGGGCTGAAATGTGTAGGATTTATATATGCTGTATATGAAAAAATAGCGGTCGTGCATTATCTGCTGGTTTAGACATAGCGTGGGACGGTATACTTCTTCAGAAGGGTGGGGAAATACTGCTGGATTCTATAACAAATATTTTCAAAGCAAGTTTAATGTTAGGCCATGTTCCAAAAATATGGACCCAGGTACGAGTTTTTTTTTTCATTCCTAAACTAGGAAAAAGAGACAAAACAAAACCAATATCATTTTGGCCAATAATTCTAACATTTACTATGCTTAAAATCATGGAAAAGATAACACTGCGGAACACGTTTTTGTCTCAAGCGCCAAAATACCGCTATTTACTCAGTTATAGGTTGCTGAATCCATTACCGTTTTCAAAAATATCATAGCCCTTCTAGTTTTTGAGATATTGGCTGTTGAAAATGCAAAAAACGACTGTTTAAGCCAACTTACATGCATTTTTTTTTTGCCTTATTTGCCAAAGAATTTAAACTTTTTTTATTGTATAACAATACTTCTCAATAAAGAACTGGAGTGTTCGCCCGAGATCTTCACGCAGTTTTGCACACCGCCCATCGTTGCTCTTATCAATCTTGTGAGCTTCCTGGGAAAGCTGTTCTCGTCCATGATCTTCCATAGCTCTACATGGTCAATACTGTCGGAAGGGAATCTGAGATAGCACTTTGTAGGCGGCATTTAGGGTAGTGATTGCACGATCATTTTCACACTGTTCCGTTTCCCAGATTCTGACTATCAGTCGTTGCAGATAAGCGGCCAACCTGTCCGGGCCCATCCTAATGAGTTCGGTTCCGATACCATCCTTGCCAGCGGCCTTGTTATTTTTGCACGCTCAAAAAATAATTCCGGAAAACGTGAACTGTCAAAAATACACCCTGAACTACCGTTGCGTTATCGTGAACGTTCTCGGAACCAGGCAACACATTCATGTAAACATGATCTAGTTCACGGTGCATTTTTGTTTGTTCCCGTATTCATGACAGCTGTTCACGGATGCGAGAACGGTTTTTTTTCCAGTGTGAGCTGTTGAATGGCATCCTTAACTTCCCCCATCGTGGAAGTCGGTTGGTTTTCACTGTCCGCTGTGCTGATGTAGTCATCGACTCCGCTGTCCTGACCTTCTGTGCCTGTGTTCTTTGCGTCTTTCAGATGTTCATCGTCGTGCTGCTTCCTCCTTTCGATCACCTCGCGTCTGGGACGATCCTTCACCCTACGTACAGACGCACAAGGTTTCACATTTATTCTGAACAGATCACGAGAAAACCAAACGGGCTCTGCACAGAGCGGATGGTTGGGCTCTCAGGCTCAGCCCGTACAATTTTAAGGTGGAGTATATTCGTGGTTCTGACAACATAGCCGATCCGTTGTCAAATGAAGGCAAAGACGGTCCCTTCAACGAAGACGTTAGTCCGTGGGAAATTGCATGTCTTGAGGCAAACCAAATCAGTTTCTTAACGCAAAATGAGATAAAAATTGCACATGAGCAATAAATGGAAAACCCGAACGGCCGACTCCCATGAAACGCGTTCTCGCCCCCGATTCAGTATGGCAGATCATCGTCGTGGATTTTAACGGACCGTATATCAAATTCGGTGGAATCTCCATATTGGTCATCGTTGACTATCGGTCCCGCTATATAATTGCGAAACCAGTCAAATCCACAAATTTTGAAAACAAAAGAAAGGTCCTGGATGCAGTATTCGATAAGGAAGGTTTTCCGATAACGGTCCACCCTTCAACGGCGAGGAGTACAAACAGTACTGCTTCGAACGCGGTATTAACCTAATATTTTCGACACCACTGCACCAGCAGCAAAACGGATTAGCTGAAAGTTGCATGAAGCTAGTCAACAAAGAGATGGCAGCTGCATCTTTCAATTTATCAAACTATATCGAAGAATTGAATGCGGCAGTTCATGCGTATAATGCTGCAGCCCACTCCATAACACGATTGGAAGTGATGATGAGAAGGAAAATAAAGCGAGGACTTCCTTTACTTTGCCCTGGCAGGGTATCTCTCGATGACGAATTGTTGAATGCCAGAGATCACGACGCTAAAACTCGAGGTAAGGAACGAGAAGACCGTAGATATGGAGCTCGTGAGTGCCAAGTGAAGCCTGGGAATCGAGTGATAGTAGAGCATCTGAACCGAGGTAAAGCGGAGTCCAGATTCTACCCTCGCAAATACACCGTTATGAAAGAAAACAACGGCATGCTAGTTTTAAACGACGAAACTGGTCAAATCCTCAAGAGACATGTTTCGCAGACTCGAAAGGTCTTCGACTGGAGAGAATCAAGCTCACAGCGCGATTACAGCGGGGAAAATCAGGGACCAGCTAAACGCCCTCGACTGGATACCGAGAAAACGAGCAGCAAAGAATTGGTTCGACAATCGGAGAGAAATAGAAAATCGCAAGCGCACTTGAAAAGCTACATTCGGGTAGTGAAACATCAATAGCTGACAATAAAAACAAATGACGATGTCTTTGGAATCTCTCAAACGAAATAAACGAATGTTGAACTTACCTCAATATCTGGAATAAATCAATCCGAAATAAGCTTAAAAACTGTTTTTACTGGGAAGCAAACGTACTTACTAATCGGAGCTACAGTTAGAAAAGCGTATGTTTTTTTCACATCTAACTCCGGTTGCCCCCAGCTTGTTGGGATAGTTCAGAATAATGTTATGACGTTTACATCATAAGTGTCAAATAGCGCGAGCAGAATCCACCTATGAACCTATGCACGGGTTCAATATTTGACATTTTAGCGGTGACGTGTTATTTATGTGACCATGGAAACCATTCCTCACCAAGCCGTCGCCGAAGGCACACCACAAGAGCAAATCGTCTAGCCAAGCGTCAAGTGTAGTGAAGTCCTCAAACCGCGTGCGAGAAAAAAAATTTCAAATCAAATTTCTATTGATATTTAAATTCGTTTAATTAATAATTTGCATTAATTATCGTTAATTTTAAATTTAAAGTGAAATAGTGTTGCGTAGTGTTAGTTAATAGTTGTAAATAGAAACAAAAGAGAAAAATCATCAACCTTTGGTATAAGTTAGGTTAAGTGCAGAAGGAAAAGTCGCCAAGCCCATGCTTGGCTGACACCAAACATGGCGGCGACACAGACAGACGACCCCAAATTGCCACCCGACAAAGGTAAGGAATGGATGGAGACTTCTTTACCCCGCACGGACGATGAAGATTCCTTTGAGGGATTCTCAGAACAAGAACTACAAACACAAAACGAAACCCAACAGCGAAAACGTAGGGAAAATACTACCCATCAAGACAAACAGAACAAACTATTGAAAACATCACAGTCACAATCACAGCACAACACACGATCACAAACACAAAAACAAGTAACCAAAAACACTAATCATGACCAACCACCAAACACCAACAAAAACTCAACAACTGAAGAACCATTCACAAACAGCTCAAAACAAACGAACAAAAAAGACCAAATAATGTGGATCCAAAACAATCAACACAATGTCCTCTTTATTGAACCGATTTCAATCAAAGAAGGTGAAAAGTTGCTCAAACCCATGGAAGTAGGGAAATTTCTCCACGACATAGGGCTCAATCAGTTCACAGAACTAAAACGCTCAGGCCAATATCGTTACAAGCTAATCTACAAAAACCCAAAAGATGCCGAAAAAATACTAAACTCAACATAAACGCTAAAAAACAATAACTATAAAGCTTTCATTCCGCGAATGTTGCTTGAAACTACCGGAATAATCAAAAACGTACCAATCTCGCTAACGGAAAAGAACATATAGGGAAGGTGTACCGGTATTCGCCATGTACCAGTTATTCGCCACCCCAGATTTGATACCGTTTTACTTCATATATGGTTGCCAATTGTTTAGTGTTTGCTAAATTGCTTTGAGATGATACGGAAACATTCTTGGAAACCGCAAAATTTTCTCAGAAAATAATAGAAAAAAATCATTTTCCTTAAACTTTTTGCTCCTTTGCACCTATTTTTCGCCACCTGTTCCTGAATTCGCCACCCTCCATAAGAAATCAACGTAAGTGGCGAATTCAGGAACCGAAATTAAAATCGTGGCGAATACTGGTGCAAGTGGTCCATGTAGGGAATAGATGTAAAAGTGTATGAAGGGAATAAATTTGTGTAATTTGTATGAGGAAAGAATATATGTACAAATGTGTAGAGAATAGATACACTAAGATATTCTCGTGAGAAATTATTCAGAATGTATGAAGAGTAACTAATTTACACTACTGAGTATTTGTTAACCAAAGTGTAACCAAAAAGGGCTTTTGTAATAGCAAGGGTTAAAATGCGCACAAGGCCCGTAAAGGGTTTGAATGCGCCAAAAAACATAAAAACAAATCAGTTTTGAAACGGATTTACGCGAGAACGGTCGCTTCGAATAATAAGTAGGTGCGTGTTTATTAGTTCTAGTTATAATTAGATGCGTGTTTACTATTCCGGGAGTTTGTAGCAAGCCAAATTCACGACAATGACGTGGTTGGTAGGGAACTTGAATCGTTCCCGTAGGATTATTTATTGAAAAAAAATATTCGTAATATGCTCGGCCACGAGATTGTGTAAACAAAAAAAAAAAAAAAAAAAACAGGTGCACATCGAATCGTCCTGCACACGGTCATGTGATGTCACATTATGTTAACTGTAATCTGCTAAAGCAGGGATGAAGTTTGGCTCCGGTGCTTTATGTGTGTGTGTGTGTGCTGTATAATAGTATTTAAAAAGTGGAAGTTATGCATTTGGTACGAAGAATGAGAAACACAGGAAAAATGAGAAATAATTGCGTGAAAGAAAGTTATGTGACGCAATCGTGAATTAGAAGTGTTCATGCGTGACGTCATCGTAGATTAGTTCATATCATACTCTCACATTTTGGAGTAAAGGTAAGGTGCCCAATTTGTTTTGTTTCCTCTCGCTGATCACACACGGAAAAATCAGACAACCCAAAAATATAGTAAAAAAAAAAAAACTTAAACTTTACAATTAGGACATTTTAGACGCATTTAGTTTTCAACCGCGGTGGGGTTGTTTTGCCTCTTTCGCAATAGCATTGATGTGAAGAACAGATAGAAATGTGTCGACTCAATGATACAATTCCGTGGAATAAGTCAAATATTGGTTTTATTACATTTAAGTTGTTTTAACCCACTAGGGAGACTTCAAAAGCTATCGCTGGGTAAAAAAAATAACTTTGTACTGAGTTGGAATTTATCGCTGTTGTCAAATAAAAAACTATCGATAATCCGAGTGGCGTTTATAGGAGTTTTGCAGCCAAAACTTCGGCGCACTTTTATTAAAGATAGTTCATTTCTTATATGAACTTCGATCTGAAGTTAAGCCGAATTGGGGTTATCTTACGAAATGACCGGTACATTTAGTCAATTACACTTCTTTCTTGTTCAGAGATTGTTACCGGTAATAATTTTACATGAAGTAGCTCCGTTTAATTAAAGTTATAGTTGACAAGTGTAAGTTAAATCTGATTGAACCTTTTAAGCAGAACATCACAAATGGGACATGGCCTGTTTTGCTCTTATGTTCTAAAATCACTTCCGCGATGAAGGTGTTTTCCAGATCGATCATTTTTTGGACTCTGTCGGTAATTGGATCAAAGTCTTTTAGGGTAATGAAGGTCTAATCTTGTATAATCTTGGTTTGACTGAAAAACCTTCCAAATTTCAGAAAAAATGAATTTTTCGATCTACAAGAGTATTGTTAACAATGATATGTTGCTTATTTCGAATAGTTTCGACAAATCCTTTATATAGACGATGTTCTAAATCATTATTGCTGAAGAGTTCGGTTTAGATAAAAAAAAAACTACACATTGCACGATGACTCTGGATACATGTATCATTGTGTTTCTAAAGTATGGTTGGGAGCAATAAGAACACATATGTGTACCCAATACTAGAACATTAACGACTGAGCAATTGGATACAGTTGTACAGACATAGGTCCTGTATATTCAACCAATTATGAATGTTGAGTTACTCGTAATATCGTAAATGAAATTGTAAAAACCGTGTAACAAGACTCGGGTGTGGATAGCATTTAGTTAATAGAATTTGACTAATACAGTGAGTTGGTCGATGGGTCGGAGAAGCCATCGGACCTAGTTGGGTCAAACGAAATTTGAAATCCAACTTTGGAGTGAGTTGGTCGATGGGCAGAGAAGCCATCGAACCTAGTTGGGTCGAACGAAATTTGAAATCCAACTCTGGAGTGAGTTGGTCGATGGGTCGGAGAAGCCATCGGACCTAGTTGGGTCAAAAGAAATTTGAAATCCAACTCTGGAGTGAGTTGGTCGATGGGTCGGAGAAGCCATCGGACCTAGTTGGGTCAAAAGAAATTTGAAATCTAACTCTGGAGTGAGTTGGTCGATGGGTCGGAGAAGCCATCGGACCCAGTTGGGTCGAACGAAATTTGAAATCCAACTCTGGAGTGAGTTGGTCGATGGGTCGGAGAAGCCATCGGACCTAGTTGGGTCAAACGAAATTTGAAATCCAACTCTGGAGTGAGTTGGTCGATGGGTCGGAGAAGCCATCGGACCTAGTTGGGTCAAACGAAATTTGAAATCCAACTCTGGAGTGAGTTGGTCGATGGGTCGGAGAAGCCATCGGACCTAGTTGGGTCAAAAGAAATTTGAAATCCAACTCTGGAGTGAGTTGGTCGATGGGTCGGAGAAGCCATCGGACCTAGTTGGGTCAAACGAAATTTGAAACTCAACTCTGGAGTGAGTTGGTCGATGGGTCGGAGAAGCCATCGGACCTAGTTGGGTCAAAAGAAATTTGAAATCCAACTCTGGAGTGAGTTGGTCGATGGGTCGGAGAAGCCATCGGACCCAGTTGGGTCGAACGAAATTTGAAATCCAACTCTAGAGTGAGTTGATCGATGGGTCGGAGAAGCCATCGGATTTAGTTAAGTTGAGATGCGTTAGATTACAAGCTCAATCTAGAATAGTGTAAGTAAGATAAAAGTGTGTTAGAATATGAGGAATGTTACCAACGAAAAATGTTGTTGAACATTTTCTGCTTTTGCTGCTAAAGGGTAAGTTCAATCCAGAATAGCATGACTAGAATCAGAGTGAGCTATTTGTAGTGCGATAGAACATATAACCAGAAATGATTTGAGGAACTTTTTGAACATTTTCTGATTTTGCTGCTAAAGGGATGCTTCGAGCCTGGTAAGCTCAATCCAGAATAGCGTGACTAGAATCAGAGTGAGCTATTTGTAGTGCGATAGAACATGTAAAATGAGATGATTTGAAGTCATTGTTGAACATTTTCTGATTTTGCTGCTAATGGGATGCTTCGAGCCTGGTAAGCTCAATCCAGAATAGCGTGAATAGAATCAGAGTGAGCTATTTGTAGTGCGATAGAACATATAACCAGAAATGATTTGAGGAACTTTTCGAACATTTTCTGATTTTGCTGCTAAAGGGATGCTTCGAGCCTGGTAAGCTCAATCCAGAATAGCGTGACTAGAATCAGAGTGAGCTATTTGTAGTGCGATAGAACATGTGAAATGAGATGATTTGAAGACATTGTTGAACATTTTCTGATTTTGCTGCTAATGGGATGCTTCGAGCCTGGTAAGCTCAATCCAGAATAGCGTGAATAGAATCAGAGTGAGCTATTTGTAGTGCAATAGAACATATAAACAGAAATGATTTGAGGAACTTTTTGAACATTTTCTGATTTTGCTGCTAATGGGATGCTTTGAGCCTGGTAAGCTCAATCCAGAATAGCGTGAATAGAATCAGAGTGAGCTATTTGTAGTGCGATAGAACATATAACCAGAAATGATTTGTGGAACTTTTCGAACATTTTCTGATTTTGCTGCTAAAGGGATGCTTCGAGCCTGGTAAGCTCAATCCAGAATAGCGTGACTAGAATCAGAGTGAGCTATTTGTAGTGCGATAGAACATGTAAAATGAGATGATTTGAAGACATTGTTGAACATTTTCTGATTTTGCTACTAATGGAATGCTTCGAGCCTGGTAAGCTCAATCCAGAATAGCGTGAATAGAATCAGAGTGAGCTATTTGTAGTGCGATAGAACATGTGAAATGAGATGATTTGAAGACATTGTTGAACATTTTCTGATTTTGCTGCTAATGGGATGCTTCGAGCCTGGTAAGCTCAATCCAGAATAGCGTGAATAGAATCAGAGTGAGCTATTTGTAGTGCGATAGAACATATAAACAGAAATGATTTGAGGAACTTTTCGAACATTTTCTGATTTTGCTGCTAAAGGGATGCTTCGAGCCTGGTAAGCTCAATCCAGAATAGCGTGACTAGAATCAGAGTGAGCTATTTGTAGTGCGATAGAACATGTAAAATGAGATGATTTGAAGACATTGTTGAACATTTTCTGATTTTGCTGCTAATGGGATGCTTCGAGCCTGGTAAGCTCAATCCAGAATAGCGTGAATAGAATCAGAGTGAGCTATTTGTAGTGCGATAAAACATATAAACAGAAATGATTTGAGGAACTTTTCGAACATTTTCTGATTTTGCTGCTAAAGGGATGCTTCGAGCCTGGTAAGCTCAATCCAGAATAGCGTGACTAGAATCAGAGTGAGCTATTTGTAGTGCGATAGAACATGTGAAATGAGATGATTTGAAGACATTGTTGAACATTTTCTGATTTTGCTGCTAATGGGATGCTTCGAGCCTGGTAAGCTCAATCCAGAATAGCGTGAATAGAATCAGAGTGAGCTATTTGTAGTGCGATAAAACATATAAACAGAAATGATTTGAGGAACTTTTCGAACATTTTCTGATTTTGCTGCTAAAGGGATGCTTCGAGCCTGGTAAGCTCAATCCAGAATAGCGTGACTAGAATCAGAGTGAGCTATTTGTAGTGCGATAGAACATGTAAAATGAGATGATTTGAAGACATTGTTGAACATTTTCTGATTTTGCTGCTAATGGGATGCTTCGAGCCTGGTAAGCTCAATCCAGAATAGCGTGAATAGAATCAGAGTGAGCTATTTGTAGTGCGATAAAACATATAAACAGAAATGATTTGAGGAACTTTTCGAACATTTTCTGATTTTGCTGCTAAAGGGATGCTTCGAGCCTGGTAAGCTCAATCCAGAATAGCGTGAATAGAATCAGAGTGAGCTATTTGTAGTGCGATAGAACATGTGAAATGAGATGATTTGAAGACATTGTTGAACATTTTCTGATTTTGCTGCTAATGGGATGCTTCGAGCCTGGTAAGCTCAATCCAGAATAGCGTGAATAGAATCAGAGTGAGCTATTTGTAGTGCGATAGAACATATAAACAGAAATGATTTGAGGAACTTTTCGAACATTTTCTGATTTTGCTGCTAAAGGGATGCTTCGAGCCTGGTAAGCTCAATCCAGAATAGCGTGACTAGAATCAGAGTGAGCTATTTGTAGTGCGATAGAACATGTGAAATGAGATGATTTGAAGACATTGTTGAACATTTTCTGATTTTGCTGCTAATGGGATGCTTCGAGCCTGGTAAGCTCAATCCAGAATAGCGTGAATAGAATCAGAGTGAGCTATTTGTAGTGCGATAGAACATATAAACAGAAATGATTTGAGGAACTTTTCGAACATTTTCTGATTTTGCTGCTAAAGGGATGCTTCGAGCCTGGTAAGCTCAATCCAGAATGGCGTGACTAGAATCAGAGTGAGCTATTTGTAGTGCGATAGAACATGTGAAATGAGATGATTTGAAGACATTGTTGAACATTTTCTGATTTTGCTGCTAATGGGATGCTTCGAGCCTGGTAAGCTCAATCCAGAATAGCGTGATTAGAATCAGAGTGAGCTATTTGTAGTGCGATAGAACATGTAAAATGAGATGATTTGAAGACATTGTTGAACATTTTCTGCTTTTGCTGCTAAAGGGTAAGCTCAATCCAGAATAGCGTGATTAGAATCAGAGTGAGCTATTTGTAGTGCGATAGAACATGTAAAATGAGATGATTTGAAGACATTGTTGAACATTTTCTGCTTTTGCTGCTAATGGGATGCTTCGAGCCTGGTAAGCTCAATCCAGAATAGCATGACTAGAATCAGAGTGAGCTATTTGTAGTGCGATAGAACATGTAAAATGAGATGATTTGAAGACATTGTTGAACGTTTTTTTTTAAGTGCGTAAGAACATATAAAATGAAATGATTTCCTCATACATGTTAAAGTATTTTTTAACATTTTTGTTTAGAGTAGAGGAGGAGGTGAATGTAGGGAATAGATGTAAAAGTGTATGAAGGGAATAAATTTGTGTAATTTGTATGAGGAAAGAATATACAAATGTGTAGAGAATAGATACACTAAGATATTCTCGTGAGAAATTATTCAGAATGTATGAAGAGTAACTAATTTACACTACTGAGTATTTGTTAACCAAAGTGTAACCAAAAAGGGCTTTTGTAATAGCAAGGGTTAAAATGCGCACAAGGCCCGTAAAGGGTTTGAATGCGCCAAAAAACATAAAAACAAATCAGTTTTGAAACGGATTTACGCGAGAACGGTCGCTTCGAATAATAAGTAGGTGCGTGTTTATTAGTTCTAGTTATAATTAGATGCGTGTTTACTATTCCGGGAGTTTGTAGCAAGCCAAATTCACGACAGTCCAGTATTCGCCACCACCATTTTTAATACAAAAACAAAGTTTCTGATTAGTTTTTATATTTTCCCTGCTGAGCATGGATTGAAAGCTTTCGTTTAATGTCCAGACAGTAACCAAAGGTCTTTTGATTTATAAATAAACAATATTTTTCCTTAGGGTGGCCAAAACTGGTACACTTACCCTACCACAACACGCGAATCGAACGAATTAAAAAACGTAGTGAACCAAAAGGTCCGAACTCCAAGCTAGTAGACACAAGATCTATAAAAATCACTTTTGAGGGACCAGAACTTCCCGAAACAGTATGCATCTACGGTGTACACGAAAAGCCATAAATCTACATCTACCCAGTGAAATTTGTATCAAATGTTGGAGACTCGGTCACAAAGAAATAGCCTGTAAAAGTAAAAAAACATGTATTAAATGTGGGGAATATGTAACAGAGAACCATACACACGACGAAGAACGACTAACACCAAAATGTAAAAATTATGGTGGATATCACTTCCCCACAAACAAAGACTGCCCAGAACGAATCAGAATGGAACACATTAATGTAGCCGTGACTGTTAACAAAATGACTTTCCCCGAAGCTGAACAACTCTATCCAAAAACGAACATCAAAACATCCAACAGATTTGCTTTACTCGAGTCTACCGTTGAATTCCCACAGTTGGAACAACCCAATAGGACTAACGCACAATTTAGACGAAGTAATCATACAAATACGACGCAAGTGGACTACAGGAAAATCATTAACAACATGACAAACGACCCTAGACCCAAACCCTCAAAGACCAGACCAGAAATACAAAAAAACATCTTCCCAACACCAGAAACGTACCCTGAACAAGTCCATGTGATAGAAAACAATCCACATAAAGTCACAGGCACAGCAAAACTAAAAACAGAACAACAAAATCAAACGAAACAACTTCAACACATCTTTGAAAAAATCACAGACAAGAAAAACGATAACAAAATTGAATCAGACGTACTACTAATCGAGATAGCGTCAATGATACAGAATTTAATCCAACTAACTAATTCACACAATAAAAAGTAATTATCCTTAATTAAGACACGATTATGGGTAATTGCTTTTTAGGTGATCTCATCATATCCCAATCAAACATCCATAGTATCAGACCATTACATCAAAGAGAAACAATCAAAACATACCTTAAAACAAAAAACATTCACATCTTTCTTCTTCAAGAAACTTGGCTTAAGCCAGACGAGAAATACACTAGACGGTTATGGGGGAACTGAAATCCTAGTCCACCCGACACTTGTTTACGAAGAACTAACGTTTCCTAACATAGACTTAGAACTAACAGCAATAATAATTAAAAACACCAAACATCCAATAATATTCATTTCAATATACATTCCACCAGATACACCATTTAACGAAGTTAAAGAACCATTAGAAAAACTTTTTGACTTCATAAACAACAGCACAACCCCAGTATTCCTGGGAGGAGATTTAAATGCACATCATCCAACTTGGGACAATATATCTAACAAAATAGACAGAAGAGGTGAACTAATTAGAGAACTCATAGAAAACCATGACATAATACTATCAAACACCGGAGTAGCGACAAGGTGGGAAGACTTAAAAACTATAACCCATCCACCATAGACCTAACTATCACTACACCAGAATTAGGACCACTAACAAACTGGGAAACAAGAACTGATGACTTAGGATCAGACCACAAGCTCATTGAATGCAGCATAACCTCTTATAACAAATTTGATAGTGACTCACCAAGAACGATAATTATAAAAACAAGCAATAGATAATATTAATGAAATTGACTTCAGACAATTAACAAACATAGATGAACTAAATTCAGAAGTAAATAAAGCAATTAACAAGGCCACATTTACAATACGTCCTAACAGTAAAAAAAAAGTCAAACCATATTGTAACGAAAACATAAAGCGAAACTAAAAACAAAAAACACATAGAATTCAGAAATAATTTAACATTAGGAAATAAACACGAATTCAAAAAAGCTGAACGTAATTTCAAAAAAGCTTTAAAAAAAGAAGTATATGAGTACAGGAATAATATGCTCGATGAAATTAATGAACAGACGGGCGTCAACGAAATGTGGAAAACTGTAAAATGTATAAGCGGTAATTTCAAATACAAAGACAACTCAGAACTAATCAATAATCAAGATTTAGCTAATATGTACATTCATTGAGCTCAATTTTAAAAATGAAACAAATAATGATATTCCTAGAATACAAACAAATTTCGATGTGGTTGAAGAGAAATACATAGCACCATTGAATATTAAAAACATGATAAATACAAAAAAAGGGAAAAAAGACACATCTGCGGCCGGACAAAATAAACTATCATATTACATTCCCAGTGAACCACGTATCGTATAAGAATGTGCATCCAAAATCACATATTCATGCGTCCAAAATCAGAATCACACAAGATGCCATATTAAGCGTTATCAATGTCAATAGAAGTTGAATATAAATCCCCATACGATTCATAAATGACAATCTGTGTTGACAACAAAACATGTCGTAAATAGTGCAACATAGAATCGCGTTATGTTATATAAACTGACAGATCATATATCAATTCAGAAAGCATCGTATGAAATCGCAATAACTTAGCAAAAATTGACATCTAAACTTTGTCTATCTGCTGACGATGGGCCTCAAAAAACAACAAAGTATGTGTCGCTGTACATGAAACATGTATTAATATTGGCAAATAATTACTTATCGGATATGCAACCCTTGGTGGTACAGTGGTTAAGTGCCTGATTCCAGATCCTAAGGTCCCGCGTTCGAGACTCGCTGGAATCTTTTTTTTTTATTTTCATCCAAATTTTGTGGCATCGTTTATCTCATCGCAGAAAGTCCAAAAAAGTCGTGCCAAGTACGCATATAGCCTCCACTTTGGTAGGTATATAGTCTTTTCGTGCATTCTATACGATTGAATTGATTCATATAGAATGATGTATAACAAAAGTTATACCAACCAAAATGTTGACTGGGTTCTCAAAAACATCAATTCGAACCTACTGATTAAAATCTTAGAATTAACCAATAAGGTATGGATGGACGAACTAATACCAGAAGAATGGCTTCTTATCAAAATCATACCAATCTTAAAACCGGGTAAGGATTAAATGAAAGAAACATCGTATCGACCAATAGCACTAATAAACACAAATTTAAAAATAATTAATTGCGAAATTAAAGAAAGGCTCAACTCATTCTTAGATCAACACAATCTTTTACCCGACTTGTCATACGGATTCAAGAAAGGATATTCTGCCATTAACTGCGTGAACCATATTAATTCAATCGGTTCCGGGTCATTCGGCCGAATGCCGTTTGGCCGAACGCCATTTAGCCGAAAGGGTCATTTGGCCGAATGCCGTTTGGCTGAATTTGAAAAAAAAAAATAGTGAGCTACAATTACCATGCAGTTTGTAATTAAGTTCAAAGCTGAATTTCAAAGAACAGTTTAGAGGAACATCCTAGATGGTAACCATCTTTGCTAAAAAGAAGGCCATCAATACTTTCGCTAATAATAAACCAATAACCCAAATCTTATCAAAATTTTTAGAATTAGAAAATCTAACTAAATACTTCACATTCCTAGAATTAACAGTATTCGAAAACAATTATCTAATAATTCAAACGCATACTGCTTCACAACAAATCGAATGCAACATAAATCTTAAGGAAATCATACAAAACGAAATACCCAACATTAAACTAAAGACCATGAACAACGAAACAGTAAAAAGAATAACATTAAACTATTTGAACGTAAACTATGGAAATTTTCAAAAAAATTACACCGACGGATCTAAAACTACCGACGCTTGCGGAATAGGTGTATGGTGCGAAGACAATAATGAAAAACTAAAATGTCAAGTAAACCAAGCAATGTCGATAATGAATGTAGAATTAACGGCAATAAAAACGGCCATCGAGATAATTGAAACTAAAGAACAACAAACATTTATAATTTGCACAAACTCCAAATCTTGTTAGGGCAGATTAAATTATTTATTAAAAATAAAAATACAAAAAACAATTGCATAATACAAGATAAAATAAATAAACTCAATAAAACAAACAAAACAATAGTACTCCAATGGGTACCAGGACACAAAGGAATAACAGGTAACGAAAAAGCGGACATACTGTCCAAAGAGGGATGTACTAGTGAAAACAAAATTGATACTAAAATCCCATTGAATGATACACTGAACCTAGCCAAAACTGAAACACTCCAAGAATGGATACAAGAATATTCTACAACATCAACACAAAAAGGCACAAAACACTTCAACCTTATGCAAATCCCATCATTCAAACCATGGTTCCATAGACTGGGTCTAAACACACAACAAATAGTAACAATTGGCCGCCTGAGAACATATCACATAATAACTAAAGAAAAATTACTCATGTGGAATCTAGTTCAAGATGATAAATGTGACCACTGCGGGGTAAAAGAGGACTCCAACCATATCTTCCTACAATGCACAAAACATTCTCAATCAAGAAGAAAATACAAAATACTTACACAACACAATGACATGGAATCTGTACTTAATAATGCTACTACCAAAGACTACCGTCAGATATCAGAATTTGTAAAAACAAACAACATTATAATTTAGACTAACCCTACAGCAACACAAAATCACTCGTGGTTTTAAATAAACAAATGACCGATCTAGTGAATTCGGTCCCATTATTAATTACCCGAAATAAAAAGATCATTAGAGATCGCGAACGATTTTAGAATTGAGCGATAGAGTTGCTCTAACACACTTCAAGACTTGACATTTCTTGGCAGTATAGACTGACAGTACAGCAGTCTCGGCCACCCAGAGGAGAAGAAGAAGAAGAAGAAGAAGACCATGGAAACCAGTGAATTTGGCACCGCTCAAACGTCAAATTAGTGAACTCGTGCATTGGTCCATACATCAAAATGCAAATCCCCTTCAGAAATGATTAAATCTCCAACACGGAAAATATTAATTACAGAAATATGCACGAAAAACAAATCGATGTTAAAAATGACTATTTTAGCTGTCTGATTAATGATCTATTTAGGTCTGATGATATATTTAGGTAAATCGTTTTAAGTTTTTACCCGCGATTAGGTAGTTCTGCTGTTCTGCCGCTCCCGCTAAGGTAATGTTGCATAAAGAGAGCGAGATGTTCTGACTTAGTCGAAGAAGTCCGCGCGAGATGTCAAATCTAGGTCGATTTGTGGTTCCGTGAAGTTGCTCAACTGAACCCCTCCAGAAACTTTCTTTCTTGCACTGAAATCGAAAAAGGCCCATTTTTTTCCAAAGCCTTATTATTCTTATCAGTTTTTGAAGTGGAGGGGAAATGTGTGGTACAACAAAATTGAGTCGACAACACTGCCGGTAACGGCTCGTAACGCGCTCTACCTCGCTTGCATATCCTTGATGAGTTACCATCGCCATACTGGCAAACACGTTCATGCAAGGCCATGCACAGCGGCTTTCAGTGTTTGGCAGTGAACGAGGTAAGACCCCATCATACGAAGTACAGCGCGTTGGGTGATTCCTTAGTTTCTTAGACCCGAAAATTGTACTTAACCGTCAAGATGTTCCCATCCTTATCTTGGCACATTTCAGCTCGCGGCACGAAGCTTTTGCGGGATGTGTTGAGCTTCTGATGGAACTTCCGCGTTTCTTGAGAAAGGTACAGCAACTCCATCTCGTGGCATTCCACTTCTTTCAGGCGGCGCTTTTGGTCCCGGAATAGACGGGTTTGCTGTTTCCGCTTCAGTCTGTATCGTTCCACGTTTTGCGTTTTGACAGTTTGGCCCTATCGAGCTCGCCCTCATCCGGCAACACTGCCACAAGAAGCATACGCAGTACGCATTGGCGACATCCGGTTCTTTCAGAAGCGGTAGATAGTACCGAGGCGTGCGTCGGTACCGTACATCGTTGTTGACGGATAGTTTTGGGCACAATTTCACCATCACCAGTTAGTGGTTGGAGTCAATGTTAGCGCCACGATAGGTTCTGATGTCGGTTATGTCGGAGAAGTGCCGTTCATCGATCAAAACGTTGTCAATGTGCGATTCTGTCTGCTGAGGTGATCTCCAGGTGAACCTTTACGGGAGGCCGTACTGCAAATAGGTGCTACGTCTCGCTATATTCTTGAAGGTACTTTCCTCCTCCTGGCCAGTCTGAGTGTTCAAACTTCCTATGATGGCGTCGTGACTTGGGCAGCGGTCGTACTCGCGTTTGAGTAGCGCGCGTTATCATCAGTGCTTCCGGTGTTGTGGGCTATGCACATTGATTGAGCTGAACTTAAAAAATCGGCCTTTGATTCTTAACTTGCACATTTGTTATGAACTGTAGAAGAAGTTTTAAGAAATTAGTGTTAAATTGTTTGTGGAAAGATCTAGAAGCATCTTTGTGGGATTTAGGAACAAAATGTCGAAAGACAAAACGTTGATAGGGCCAAGTCGTCAAAAAGACCGAACGCCAGATAATTTTCGTTCCCCTCTAATTTACCCCATTTGACATTTCGCCCTTTCGACGTTTTGTCCTTTTGAATTTTGGGCCTTCGACGTTTGGTCACCCAAACAGATTTTGTTCAATTTGAGACGTAACGGCAGAAAAGAGAAGAACCACTGAACATAAACCTTCCTCAAGTCCATTAAAGAGCTTTCGGTGCAACTGGTTCAGACTTGCTTTAAACTTTTCTGATTATATCCCATTTAGATAATGTTGTCGAAACTTTCTCTGTCGACGTCGAGTGAAACGAAAAAAAATAAGATACCTAAAGTTGAAAAAAAATGAAAAAAAAAGATTGCGTAAAGCATCGCAAAGCAGAGAGCAAACTTTGCTAATCTGTACAATAAACACTGACGACGGATGAAACGACTTGCGAGCTAGACGGGGTGAATAATTCGCAAACGCGTGATTCAATGAACGGGAAAAAAAGTTTATAGAGCAAAAAAATGGACTCAACCCGAAAAATAATCATTCGTTTTACCTAAGGATCAAAAAGGGAGCAAAGAGGGGCCTGCAAAATAATAATATGACATTGTGTTACATAAGATGACGTTAAAATTCCTTGCAGTACATCTTGAGGGTAGATGACCAATAGTGGAGGTACTTAGCACGATTGAACTTCATATAACCGCCTAACTTCAAGAAGCGCAATTAATGTACATGTTAATGTTGTAACGGGAAGTAACGACCATTGACTTAATGAGAAAAATGATTTCATCGCAGTAATCCACGACATGTCAGTGAAAAATAATACCTCCACTATTGGTACACTGCTCCTTTAGTTGCGGTATATTTTTAACCCGTGTAGACCTGGGTGAAAGCAAAAATAGTAAAACCCTCACCGCTCAGCGAATTCTTAAGGGATTCACATGATTTTTTGTCAGTATACTGGCACACATATCTAGTTTCTAGAAGTGGACAGAGGAACTCGGAAATATTCCTGTGGTCGGAGTTATTTCGGTGGATCACTGGGTCAGGTCGGGTGAGAGAGGTACTGTGCGTTTGTGCCCCTGGAGGTAGGCAAATTTCAAGTCACAGATAATTTCCAGAATCGGTTATAATGTGAGCACTACATGACGGAATTTTAAGAAAATTACATCAGTGTAAACCTTTTCAGAAACGATTGAATTGGATAACTACGAGTTTTGCATAAGATTATTCAAATATACAAATCGCCATTTTCGGGTCCCAGGACGCCTCAAACTTACGATAAAGTGGTCAATTTGTATCTGAACATCTGTGCCAAGTTTATGGGAACGCATTTTAGTGCTCAATTATGTTTGATTTCTACTTTTCGAGAATTGAAACGGTTTAGTATCCAATTATTTTCATAGTACAGCAAAATGGCGCTCAATTATAATATTTGGTAGTAGACCATCGCCTCACCCGTGGAGCGCTTATCGCTTTTTACGATTGCACGCTACCGCCATCTAGTTCTCAATTGACTAAACACAATATTTTTTGCATTGGGCGTTGATGCTCGTTTGAAACTGATAATTGATCTAGCTGTTTATGTCTCTTTGTCTGTGCAATAATTGTAAAGCGTGAAAGTTGGCTGCAAAGGTGCGAGGCGTCCACGGGTTCATCCATCTTCGGTTATCTGCGGCATCATCACTTGGTGTCGTACCAGGTACGCCAAGGAGCATCCCGAGGGTCGACAATGCGCGTCATCATGATTAATAAGATACAATTTACATGACACTTTAGCACCACCGGCTGATGAGTTAGCAACATGTGCAGCCAAATCCCCCTGTCATATGCGCTGTCTTCTGTCTGAGAGGAAAGCAGCTCAAGATCTGAATTGAGCTCACGTCTTGTAAGGTGTTTAACGAAACTGTTTCTGGATGGATCCGTTGAAATCGGTATTTTCAGATTGTTTCAACATATTCCAAGTCAGTTCTGCTGAGAATTTCCCCAGTTTCCTTTTGACAGCTTTACCCTCGTTCATGCAATGTAAAACTTCAACTCACTTGTCGAATCGTCGTTCATTATTCATCGCCAGCCATTGGCCCGCATTTCGGCAGCTCCAAGTGCATCTGTTCCGCCACTTAAAACGAGCTCACGTATATAGTCTCTTTTTGCGCCACACGACGACGACGAAGGAAACTTCAATGGATGCAATTCTAAACGCGAGTTATGAGGCGCAACCCATTCCCAGGGAAGCTTCCCGGCCACCATGCAAGCACCGTCATCGTGTTGGTTCGACGGTTTGTTTGGCTGTGCAAAGCGCCACTGCGGTGCACAGAGGAGTAAGTGGACGAATTTCCTGGCTACAATTCATGTTTTGTGGGATTTTACGCGACTATAATTTTGAGACTTGAATGTGCGGTTAGGGTTTTGTTCTACTTCGTCGTAAGCGCTACTATTCGTCGTATCAAACTTTAAATGTTCCACTACGGCGGGTATTCCAACTTACCTGCAAAATAGATTCATTTTCCGAATGTAATTTTGTGAAAGCTTTTATGATTCGTCCACCTGTACACCAAAAATGCAATGAAACTACTGTATTTCGATAAATAACTTCAGTTCAATTACCCACTTTTCACTTTTTCACCGAAATCGCATGGACGAACACGATTTGAGAGAAATGCTTAGCGATAGACTGAGCCACACCACTTTCCAACACAAGATTCTTCCCGCCTTCGTGGGTGACTTACTTTGCCGGGCACTTATTTTCACTATGGAAAACTTTCGTACTTCTTCACTGAAGGATTTCATTCCAATCAAACGCCGTAAAACTTCAATATATCACCAAATTTTATGAAATTTCGTCAACCGCCGCGTATAATTGAGAATGTAAACAAAGTTCAATCCGTCGTACTGAGAAAAAAAAGCTTGTGCGCATCAATGTGTGCGCGATGCTCGACGTAAAAATACGGTTCCTTTGATTGTGTTGTTTTCGCTGTACTGTGAGCAAATGCCATAATTGTACGGTCAAAAAGTATTGTGTTCATATGTTTGGGCTGAATTATGATGACGAATAATTAATTTTAAAGGAACTAGTATATTCCATCATGCTGATGGAATGGAGGGAGATGCCCGTAGATCTATATACACCCGATTCTGTTTTTGCACGGATTTTTTTTCCACGGCCGTGCAAAAAAAGTTTCCATACATTTTTTTCCACCAAAACCTTATTTTTGCATGAAACGTCGAGAAATGGTGTTACTTTTTTTGCACGGTTTTTGAAATTTTGAACCGAAAACTTTTTTTGCACGGTACGCATCCCCCGTGCAAAAACAGAATCGGGTGTATTCTAGTAAAAAATTTTATTAAAGCGTTGATATGTTGTGTTTTAACCATTCAATACACACAGTGAGCCGTAAGTTGTGAGACGAATCTAGAAACTGATTGCGACGGAGTTGAAAACGATACGACGGACTGAGAATACGGTAAGATGCATTTTCTTTACATGGTTTCCAAAAAGAGATAAAGATTTATCAAAATGTTATTGTACAATGCTAAAGCCGTTTTGAGAAAGAATTGTTTGGCATCGGTTTGTATCAGCATCATTCACCGCAATACTGGGAAAATTGCAGTTCTCACTGACCAATGCTTAATACGATGGATACTAGCACATCACCCTACTTACAGGGCTTAGACAAAACGTTGAGATAGGTAAAATTTTGACCAAATTCAAACATGAAGATCTTTATTAAGATTGTATACGTGCAGAAGCATTCGGCAGAAAAATTAATTTCGTTTCATAAAATAAGCATCATTGGACATAACGACTATTGGCCACCGGAGCTATAACAGATTTCCGTAGGGTATGTCGAATATGTTTTCGTTGTTTATATTCTCAACTAGAGTACATTTTTGCCTTTTTCTATATTTCCTGTAAATTAGAACTTATATGAAGATGGATGTAGAAAATATGAGAAAAATCCGTTGGAATCTACCGGAGAAATGATCATTTTCGCAAAAAAAAAGTTCAGGAAAAGTGTTAACTTGAGTTTTTCTTAGAATTATATCAACATTTAAAGAGGCAATTGTTTATGTGACTTCCTGTGGTTGGTTCCGAATGCCCAATGAGATGTGGCCAATACTGAAAATGAACGGATCAATAACGGATCCATATCAATAAGGATATTAAACATCATGCATTTTCTAGAAAGTGGTTCTAGATATATTAACAAGATCGATCAGTTCTCTGGCCACCCTCTAGCAGGTTCCGAGTACCCCAGGAGTTGTGACACAATCGGAACATGCCAACAACCATACTATTACTGGTATTGAATATTATGGTTTTTCAAGTCGAGATCTGTAGAGATCGTTACAAGATCTCAAGCTACAGTGACCATACCACCCTGTAGCAGGTTCCGGGTGTCCCGAGAGATGTGATCAATTAAACCAATTAAACCGGCAAATCTCACGAAAGTTTTCGATTCAAAATCGCTTACAAATAAACTCAAATGCACGCTCTGGAGTTGAAACGATACAGAGTGGAAGCAGTCCATCTTTTAGTGCCGTGTTAACTGTCGTGACCATCTGACCACAGTCCTCGAATTCTTCGGATCAACCCATCATCCGCCAAATCCGTAATCCGCTAAATCGTACTCAAAACACTTCGAAAAGCACGTGTAATCGCGCAAACGTTCGCCAATACAGTGTACTCCCGCTAATTTGAACTGTACCTCTTGCAAACCATCGGGGTTCATTTTTAATTTGAACTTCTAGTCACCATAGAACCGTGTTTCTGGTTACCTCTTTCACTGTTTTGTTTTGATTCTGAGTACCGTTCCATAGCGATCCATTTCACTTTACTCCCTTCCATAAGGTGAATGACGTTTGAACCATTTTTAATTCGAACGATGTGCAAATTAACGGGGTTCAGATGAATGTGGTCAAACCAACGGGGGTAACCGGTAGAATGATTTTTCATTGCTATCCACAGCGGTTTAGAACCTTCTAACACGAGCTCGTTTCCGATCAACGATGTCGTGTCACTCTTCGCATTTTCCGATACGTGTTCTACCAACGCGTGCTACTAATCGCCGCTCGTGTGTTCTCACCGATGATCGTTTTCTATCATATAACCGAAGGATGTATACATGTATAACTTCGGATTCCGTGTAGGTGTGAATGTGAAACATTTCAGTCGCTTTTTTCTCTAACACGCGGTCGATGATGGCATCTACGCCTACACTGTACATGCCGCTTCGTAGTCGACAACCGAAGCCGAACCTCCGGACAGATTCATGTGTGACGTTCTTAACATTTCACATCTACCCGAACACAATTTGAATATTTACATTACAGGGATGTTCGAGAATGTCATCAAACACGCTTTTATATTTTTTGTTTCGTTTTTTTTTGGATTCTTTACAAAACCTTAATATACTACATTAACGACAGGAAAAACTATTTTGGCAAAGGTTGTACAGCAACGCAAAATAAAACGGTGGAATTTGGTCGATGTTTTTTTCAGGACTGGGGTCTGCAAAAATTAGGAAACATCTGACTAGCTGAAAAGCATAGCTTCTAAACTATCTATTGCTGGAGAAGTAGTACTTTTTGTTTTGACGAGAATACAATTCCTAGAATGAAGGAGAAAAACTATTAATCAACTGCATGTTTATTTGATTTTTATACCTAGTAGATAGAGCTTCAAAGGACACTATCAAAAAAAGTTAATTCCTTCTACAATTTCCGTCGTAATATTCCTGCAATACACAAAACGCCCGATAACTCGGACAAAACTGTTGACAAATCTGGCGATAATTTGAAACCAGCAGATCAGCACATTGCTCCGTCTGGGGTAGGAGAAAATAAACCGACGACGATCTCTATGGAACACTAAAGACTCAGCACGAGGAAATAAATCGAATCTAAATCTAAACCAACCTGACTTATGAGATAGAGAGTACTGGTAATCTGACCTATCCCAAAATCTCTAAAGAACCATAAATGACGTAGCATTTTAGGGAGGAGGGAGTAGTCTACGATTTTGTGACGAGCCATCTATAAGGTATGGGAAAATAGGCTACGATGGGGGAGGGGGGCTCAATTGGCTCAAAAACGCCACGTCATTTATGGACGCTGCTTAAGTTGCACAGTTAATTAGGGGGGCTGGGGGCAAGAAGGACACCTTAAGATAAATAGGTTCAAATCATGGTTGATTAGCACAATTTTTGAAGATTATTCCAGTGTAGGGGCAAGCTCACCTCTTGTTCTAAATGATGTAATCGATAGTCTTCAAAAATATAAGAATTACATGATGATTTGAGATTTTTGAGAATGTCCCTTCTTATGAGGTTTTTCAACGAGGCACGGGGCAAAGTGCCACTCGTATGGGGCAAGAAGACCACCAGAGCAAAATGTCACAAATTTTGTATATTATTATTTCCCCACCGAAACGATAAATTCTAGAGTAAGTAAAGATAAAAACTGAGGGATAAAAGTTGACTTATAGTTAAAAAGTAATTTTACGAAATTAATTTAGTTCTCATCTTATTTGACTGTAACAATAATAGTAAAAAAATTCAGAAACCATTTTGAATGTCCAAGATGGTTTATTTTGATTTTATTTAGTAGGAAGCATTGATTTAATGCAATATTAAACAAGAAAAATAAAAGTTCATGTGATTTTATATGAGAAAATTGCGGTATCCCACACTATTTTTATATATGTAAAACTTATGTCAAAAGAACTTTTTCGAAAAAAATTCCTCACAGCTATATTAAACAACTGGAAATCAGCAATATTGTGCGGAAAAATCAATATGTTTTGTATTTATTGGGAGTCAAACCTTGTTTTCCAGTCTTACATTCTTATAATAATTCGCATTTTTTGCGTTGGTGAGCTAAATACATGTTTCTAATTTTTTGTACTAAACATTTTAACTGTAATATTTACACAACCCTCAATTAGTACTTAATTTATTCTTATCCTGCGTTAAACATCATAAAATTGATTTGAGCTACGTGAAATTAGAGGTGGCACTTTTGCCCCGGGTGTCCTACTTGCCCCATGTCCCCCTAATGGTCAAGTTGTAAGGCCATTCCCGCCTAAAGATTCTTGCTGTTATAAGGTTCTGAAGTTTTGAAGTTTACATGTACACGACGAAACACGTGTCTAATGTACAGGGTGTTCGTAAATTATCCGAACAACAAAATATGGGAAAGATGATCTCACATTTAAAACGATAAAAAATCAATGACCGTGTACTTTTTTTAATACATCCATATGTTGACACAAAATAGAATTTCAAATAATTTAGAAATAATTGCTTCTTTCTGAGATAGGCAAATTTTAATTTTTCGGAGACGTTATTTTTGAGGGCCGCTAGTCATTTTAGAGATGTTTTCTCCCTAAAATCTGAAATAGATTATTCCAAATTTTCTATTACTGTTTGAAGTAATCTACAGTCCCTTGGCTTCAAGTTCGGCTGGAATTAGAAAATGAATCAGTTCAAATCCTGTGACTTCTGTGGACTTTTATCTTCCGTCAAAAAGCTCGAAAAACGGCTCTCTCTAAGACCTTTCAACAATTTTGTCTTGATTTTACAAATATTTGAAATCGGAAATGTGTGAAACTTACTGCTAAAGAACAAGAATACTGAAATTATTCCACTTAATTGCATTGACCCATGCCTTCAAAGTTTGTACGGATTATTTGCGGACACCCTGTACAAATTGAAATCGAAACTGCGAAAAGAAACCACGTGCACCGGTGGGGATCGAACCCACGATTCCCTATTCGCTAGATGAGCTCTTCAACCTACAAGCTGCGGAGCCCCTTGAGAGACCCCGACGCTTGAAGGCGAACTGAACTCGATTACTAAACTTCCCCGTGATGCCGATTTTCCAGAAGGTGCACGGCTTTTGCCGTACAGTTTTCGGCTTGAACAAGGACGATGTGAAAAGACTCTAGTGCAGTATAAGTGAACAATTTGCGTTCGTCGAAGTCGGCGTCCTGGCGCTCGCACAGAAGATAGTGGAAGAACATGGCGGACGTCACGAAGTGGAGATAGACGGGAAGAAGCACAAGCTTTGCATAACCATCGCGAATGGAAGTGTCGAAGTGAAGGTGCATTACACAGCGTAACAAAAATGCCATTTTTGCGTGTCTCAAGAACCACATTCTGTGTCTCTAGTAGATTTGGTGCCGTTGAATCTGATGCCGTTCTCAGAAATGTCCCTGCACATCACAATTTTTAGCTACGGGTCGCCAAAGTTGATTGAAACACTGGTTTAAGTGAAGTTTACATGCAATTTAAGGTATGATTGATCAAGCTTTTTTGTGTTCCAATCAAGCAAACATGCAAAATAGGACTTCATTTTTCATTTTTGATATAATTTTGTTGAAATTGCACAATAAAATTTAGATCAAATCGTTTTTTTTTCAACATGCTTGCAGTCTCCATACAAAACTCTTTGTTTCTCTTATATGGCAAAAAACAATACTTTTCTAAAACACCAAACAATCATTTTGAACATCGATAGTATTATGAACTTTACTGATAAGTATTGTTTGTAGTAGGCCAAAGAACATGCATCAATCATAGCAGGCACGAAAGATATATGTTATAACAAAATGTCACTTTAGATTCAGAGCTCTAAGAAGTAACAAGTATTTCATTGACTTGTACATTGTTATGCACATAATGTTTGAATTTTGTGGCAAATCAAGCAAATACATTGCCTTACAAGCTGGCAAACTTGCATGCAAGTTGGCTGAAATAGTCAAATTTTGCATTTTGGTAATCTTCCACGATCGCAGCTTCTTCTGTAGTTCCATAGTTGCGTCTCCGTATTTCACGACTAACGTTGTTGTCAGCCGTTAACAAGGATCCGAGGTAGACGAACTCATCAACCACCTCAAAAGTATCCCCGTCTATCGTAGGCAAACTCTGTCGCGCTCTGTTCCGCCTATTAGCATGTACTTTGTACTATGTCGCATTCACCACCAGGCCTACTTTTGTCGCTTCACGTTTCAGGCGGGTATACAGGCCTGCCACCGTTCCGAATGTTCTGCCGACAATATTCATATCATCCGCGATGCAAACAAATTGGCTGGATCTTGTGAAAATCGTACCTCGGTTATTGACCCCGGCTTTCCGCATGACACCTTTTAGCGCGATGTTGAACAGCAGACACGACAGTCCCGTTTTGCTCGGCCTCCGGCGGGATTCAAACCAAGGGAATGTTCGCCAAAAAATCTTCACGCTATTCTGCACACCGTCCTTCGTTGCTCTTATTAGTCTTGTGAGCTTCCCGAGAAAGCTGTACTCGCCTATGATTTTCCATAGCTCTTCGAAGTCCATGCTATCATTAGCCGCTTTGAACAGGTGATGCGTTGGCACTTGGTATTCACGGCATTTCACAGGATTTGCCGTACAGTGAAGATTTGGTCCGTCGTCGAGCGGTCGTTGATGAAACCAGCTTGATAACTTCCCGCAAACTCATTTGCTATTGGTGATAGACGACGGTAGATAATCTGGGATAGCACTTTGTAGGCGGCAATCAGGATAGTGATCGCACGATAGTTTTCACATTCCAGTTTGTCGCCCTTCTTGTAGATGGGGCATAAGACCCCTTGCTTCCACTCCTCCGGCAGCTGCTCCGTTTCACAGATTCTGACAATCAGCCGGTGCAGACAGGCGGCCATCCTCTCCGCGCCCATTTTGATGAGTCCAGCTCCAATACCATCCTTACCAGCGGCCTTGTTATTCTTGAGCTGGTTTATGGCATCCTTAAAGTGAAGATGAATCGAAGCCAAACCTCAAATCAGGGTGTCTACCACCTGGAAAAACCTGGAAAACCTGGAATTCTCAGGGAATTTTATTCAAACTGGAAAAAACCTGGAATTCTCAGGGAATTTTGGCCACACTCAGGGAAATAATTTAGAAACAGTAATTCATGGCTGAATATGTTCACGATTAACTATTTCGAAACTATTTTTGCACACTTTATTTAATATAGAAAATTTCGGCTGCGCCGCTTCAAAATGCTACTTGAACGATTCAGTTCATTAATAAACTTGGACGTTTTCCGTGAAATGCTTTCAAATAATTCACCATACATTTGTTATAAAGTACTAAAATCATCTATTATTCGTAGTTCCGGAAAAATTTCTGTTTGTTGCTAATTATGAATCTGCATGATTAAAGATTTCAAAGATAGCAGTAATATTATACAGCTTAACAAAATGTTATCTTGTTGCGTGTCTCAAAGATCAAATCATGTGACTAGTAAATTAGGGGTTGATGAATTTGAAGCTGATTTCGAAAATGTTTCAGCACATTACAATGTTGAGCTACGGATCCTCAAAGTAGTATGAAATGCTGTTTTTTCATGTTGAAAGTTTAGGTATGATTGATAAATAGTGATCTAACCCATCAATAATCATCAGAATAGGATTATGTATGATTCAATTTTGAATGCACGAATAAATGTTGAATAAATCGATTTTTTTAACATGCCGCCATCGTCACACAAAATTATTCGTTCCTTTTTTATAAGGCAAGATACCATACTTTTCTAATATATCAACAAATAACTTTTGAGCTTTGAAAGTATTATGAAATTCGTAGAAAGGTATCTGGGGGCCCAGATAGCCGTAGCGGTAAACGCGCAGCTGTTCAGCATGACCAAGCTGAGGGTCGTGGGTTCGAATCCCACCGGTCGAGGATCTTTTCGGGTTGGAAATTTTCTCGACTTCCCAGGGCATAGAGTATCTTCGTACCTGCCACACGATATACACATGCAAAAATGGTCATTGGCATAGTAAGCTCTCAGTTAAAAACTGTGGAAGTGCTCATAAGAACACTAAGCTGAGAAGCAGGCTCTGTCCCAGTGGGGACGTAACGCCAGAAAGAAGAAGAGAAGAAGAAGAAAGGTATTCTCTTACACATTAATTTGAATTCTGTAGTAAACTAAGCAAATAAATCTTCATTTAAGCCGGTTCTTGCATGTAAGTTGACTGTAGTCGTTAAACAATGCATTTTAACACCTAATATCTCAAAAACTAGAAAATATTTTTGAAAACGGCCATGGTTTCAGTCAGAGTGGATCTAGATAAGAGTGGCGTCAATGTCAAAATTGGAACAGCGGCGAACTGTCATTTCCATACAAATCCGCGTTCCAATCGAGCAGGAGACCTGTCAAAACTGGAACATGACGTCACTCTTGTTTACAGGCACTCTAGTTTCAGTAACTCTAATTTAAGTAAATAGCAGTATTTTGATGCTTGAAACAAAGAAAATGTTCCGCAGTGTAATTGTAATGATTAATTCACGTACACACTAGCAAAATGAATACTTTTTAATGAAACTTCTGAGTAGACCTTTTTCGTCAGATCTCAGCCCGTTCTCAGAATATATTTAAAGCATTCCTGTTGTTCGTAGAAATTCTAATGAAATACAAAAAAAAAAAAAACATTTTATGACCTTTGCAGAGTTGGTAAACCTCTCTTTTAAGATATTTGGTGTCTATTTCAATGCAAGTCTTGAAAAAGTTTCTATTTTTGAAGGAAGATGTCTAAAGTCTCTGTTTTGAACAAAATGGTCTCTAAAGTCACTTTATTTATTATATTGCTTGCAGTTAATCCTGATGCAATATCATACACAGTAACATTCAGAGACTATAATGCGACTATTCAACAGGCTCATCTAGATTCTGTTCTCAGATCCCTCGAGGAAAAGCTTCAAGAAATATCCCAGTAATTCCAAGAGATTTGATCTGGAATACTTTCAAAGATGTTCTCTAGATTTTTTTTGTAGAGTTAGAGTTCTCTCTACCAATTATCCCAAAAATTCATCCAGCGAATTTTATGTTGCTATGATGCTTAGAAGAATTTCTCCAGATTGTGCTCCCGTAATTTCTTAATTTATTTCCTTGATTTATTTTTTCGAAAACTATCCCAAACTATACACTAATTCATCAATCGATTCCTCTAGTTGTTGCTCTAAAGAATTTTCCAAAGATTCATATACAGAAATTTCTTCAAGGAAGAAATTGTTTTGAAGAAATTCGCTTAGATATTTTCCCAAGAAACCCCACAAGAAATCCTACGCTTTTTCATGTAAATTCCTTTAGAGTTCATCCATGGTTACTTCCTGGAATCGTTCCAACAGTTTCTCGAGGTCATTCGAGGATATCTATTAGGAAAGAAGGATTTCTTAATAAACTCGATCGTCGATTCATCATAATGCTTGTAGGAGTTTCTTCAGCATTTCATCCAAACGTTTTCCAATGAATTTCTCGAAAGAAATACCCTTGGAATCTACTAAAGTTTATTCAAGGTTCCACACCAGCTAACACCACTGCAAATTTTCCAATAATTACTCCGATAATTCTCATAAAAACTTCTTTGAGATTTCCTTCCGATGTTATTCAAGGAATTAGAATTCTGAAAATCCTACGGGATAAACTATTCGATTGATTTTTGTTTTCAATATCTTAACAATTGATCTAGGAAATCTTCTAAAAAAAAAGCGGGGATGAACCAGTCTCGGGCTGAATTTCCCCTTAATAAATAGTCAATCAATCAATCTTCTAAAACTTCCTCAAGTGTCCAGGAGTTCTTTCAGGGATCCTTGTTCATCAAGAGTTATGTACTTTAAACCATACACAAACTTCATCGGAGTTTACTTTAGGTTTTCTTCTAAAAAAATACTCGTCCAGGTTTTTATCAAAGATTTATTTAATAATATCTGAAAAATTTTCATGAAATTTCTTTAGAGATATTCTTTTAAAAATGCCTGAAAAAAATATTCGAAGACTTACTTGGGAAATATCTCAAAGAATTACTGGAGTAATTTCTTAAGAAATCTTAGAAGGAATCTAGGGTACCGTAAAATCGGGTGTAATTGATCAGAGGGGTGAAATTGATCATCGTACCACACGATTTTATTTATTCGTAATGGAGCACAAATATCAATGTAAGCTGCAGTAAGTGAACGTTGTTTGTCGTAACTATTGTCGAATTTTGTTTTGTGAAGTTTTTTTGCGTTAGAGAATGTTTATTACTATGAAAATAATGTAAAATTTCAAAATCATGCACGGTGAAGTATTGACAGACACCTATGAACTTCTATTTCTAAGCAAGGATTTGGACATGGTATAAACCTGAAAGTTTGTGAGGATGCTTGAGATATATC
The DNA here is from genome assembly GCF_002204515.2 of Aedes aegypti. NCBI lineage: Eukaryota > Metazoa > Arthropoda > Insecta > Diptera > Culicidae > Aedes > Aedes aegypti. Next base: position 37,331,981 of record NC_035107.1, on the reverse strand, counting down.
CCCAAACCAGATTTCATCACCATAACTCGTACCAATTAGCTCAAATGGTTGAAATAATTGAATTTCTGTTAGTTATCATTGAATTCCTTAGGAAATTGCATATATTTAGGGGTTTTCCGTGTAATTCTTGAAATTTAACTATTCGTTATATATATAAATATTGCATTGTTAAGAATTTGACAAGCATATTCGGATTCAGGGAGCTCAAATTTATCATGTAGAGTTGTTTTGAAAACTAACAATAATGGCATTGACAAGTGATCAATTTCACCCCGAAATGAGATCCCCTGATTTTTTATTTTAGTTATATTTTTTAACACTAAAATGACGTTTGTTAGAAAATTTCGGTACATGAGTCGATGAGGCTCACCTTCGTACTTGTTTTCCTGCATTTAGTTGTTTTGCTTTGTTAACATTATAGAAAACAGACTAGAAAATACGTGAAAAATGATCAATTTCACCCGAAATTACGGTACATTCAGAAAGTATCCAAAGAGAAATTTCAACTTGAATATTCTGAAAAACAATGTTGTAGGAGATTCTAAGTCAGACCCATAGGTGCTTTCTGGAGAAGATACTGTTTTTTAGATGTTCCAAACGGGTATTTTTGAGAGTGCCCATAAGGAAGCGATGGTAGAATCTTTGGAGGAAATGCTAATGAAATCTCTGAGGTGTTTTTATGGTTCTCCTTCGAAAAATCCATATTGTACTCTTGAGGCTCCCAGATAGCCGTAGCGGTAAACGCGCAGCTATTCAGCAAGACCAAGCTGAGGGCGGTGGTTCGAATCCCACCGGTCGAGGATCTTTTCGGGTTGGAAATTTTCTCGACTTCCCAGGGCATAGAGTATCATCGTACCTGCCACACGATATACGCATGCAAAAATGGTCAATGGCACAGTAAGCTTTCAGTTAAGAACTGTGGAAGTGCTCATAAGAACACTGAGAAGCAGGCTCTGTCCCAGTTGGGACGTAATGCCAGAAAGAAGAAGAAGAAGGTTTCTAAAATGAGATTGTAGAGGGAATTCCTTGGAAAGCCATTTGAGGACTTCTGTTAGAAATGGGTTCAAATTAATTTAAAATTTAGAATTCGATAATCATCAGTATTTAAGAGTTTTTCTCGAGCCTGGAATTTTTTGCTAAGACCTGGAAGAAACCTGGAAATATCAGGGAATTTCATTTCAGTAAACGAGTAGACACTCTGTCAAATTTTCAAGAGCACAAATCTCGAGAACCGAACACCCGTTTGAGCTGAAAACTTAATCGGTCACCACTTAAACCACTTAAACTGGTCACCACCAGCGATTGGGGGGCAGGTTTCCTTCATCCGCCGTGCTGACGTAGTCACTTCCTCCACTGTCGTGACCCTCTGCGCATGTGTTCTCCGTACATTCAGGTGTTCATCGTAGTGCTGCTTCCTCCTATCAATCACCTCACGTCCGTCCGTCAAGCTGCTTCCATCCTTATCCCTACACATTCCGACTCGCGGCCCGAAGCCTTTTCGGGATGCGTAAAGCTTCTTGTAGAACTTTCGCGTTTCTTGTGAACGATGCAGCTGCTCTTTTTCAACACATTCCGCTTCTTCCAGGCGACGCTTTTTGTCCCAGAATAGGCGGGTTTGCTGCTTTCGTTTCGTTTCAAGTCCTCCTTTCCACGTACCCAACGATGATCTCAGTTGCGTTGGTGATGGTTGCTTTTATGGACAATGGGGTCTATTTTATATCTATTTATTGAAGATATTTTGAGCCCTGGGCTAGTTTATCTCGGGACCAACGGCTTTACTTCTCTTCCGAAAGAAGCCATCATCATAACGTTTTACGTCATAAGTGACTATATCGGGGATGGGAATCGATCTCCCAACTGAAAGCGATTGGTTCAGGACCGAGCCCAGTTGAGAAGAATCATCAATTTAGCGTGTGGCCCATCATGTATCAAATAAGTAACAACTTTGTCCATGAAATCGGTTTAGTTACTCCTACGTGCTACGGGCCGGCTAAAGTGTAATAAAAATGCATCCAGCTTTCACACGTGCACTTTTCGATGGAAGAGATGCAACGAGCTACCGCTTTCAACGGAGTATTTTTCAGCGAGGAATGGAGTAGAATTCACGCACAAAAGAGCTTTCCCTGGCTGGCAAGCTGCACCCGTTGATGATTTTTCCCACACATCCATTCATCGATTTTACGGCAACATTCACGGCGGCAAAATGGAAATTATTTCATATTTCAAAGCGGTCGAGACCCATTACTGCCACGTTGCACATGCACTTGCTTGTTCGACCTGCATTCTTCGGGCTGCAGCCGCATTCACGTGATGCTTGAGACTGCCTTTATGAAAATATTTTCCACACATTTCACGCTAGGATGCTGTGTGTTAACCGACGGTCGGTTTTTAACAAGCTCGTACTTCTCATTAGAAGAAGATTGAATATCCACCTTCGGCAAATGGCATTCCCATCGAGGGAACGAGGAATTGAATTCTCTTCGCAAGAATATACTACTTCCTCCAAACTCAATTAGATTCGAATCCATCTTCATCGACAGAAATGCCGAATAGCAGGAGGAGGACGTGGCCACACAATGCGAATCAAATCAATTTACCTCACCAGCGCTAAATTGAGTCGCTCTTTCGAGTTTTTCCAAGCGTGGGAATGTCGGAAGGAAGAATTTTTGGATGACGTCCAAATCGCTCCTCCTACTCAACACCAACCATCGCTAATCATCAATCAATGACTTGATTTTTCGGAGCGGAAACGGCGGTTTGCGACTCGGAATTCAGTTGCCATTAATCATCAATCGTGGTACCGGGGACAGTGAAGGTGTTTTGAAACGAAAATTTTTAAGGTGGATTTCTGGAACATTCACTTTTGTGGTCTCTGGGAAGATTTCTTATTCAATCTTTCGGAAATCTGAAAAAAAATCCCAGGGATATAATATCATCAGATCGAAGACGATCTATGGACATTTTTGATATAAATTTGCTTTTACTTTTTATGGCGCTACGTCCTTCAATACATAACTTGTACCACAATTTTACGCCAACAAACTCGGTCCATGGCTGCTTGCCTCCAAGATCTTCCAAGATCCTGCACCACTTGTGCACAAAGCACCTAGCTCGTTGCGCCCCTCTTTGTCTTGTTCCGGCCGGATCCAAAATTAACACAATTTTTGCTGAACTGTTGTCCGGTATTCTCTTAATGTGTCCCGCCCATCGTACTCTTCTTGGTGACTATTTGTAAACTGGGTTCACCGTAGAGTTGCGCAAGCTCGTGATTCATTGATTTCAGAGTCCAAGTCAAGTCCAAGTGTAAGTCTGATTTTTTTAACAATTATCTCAGATAAATCTCAAAAGGGTGCGTATTTTGAATGACAATTCAATTTGCTCTGACATCAGCATTCTTCAAGTCATACATGATTCTAATTTCCATTTGACACAACAAATATTTCAATTAGCTCAAAAAGCTTGTCTTCTGCGCTCGGACGCTTCCGATCTGTGAAAATCACATTACAATGCTCGTCGACATCTGCTTCTTCTCCGAACTGTGAAAGGATAAGTAAATCTTCTGCCAATTGACCGCCTCACAGTAGCCGCAATCTATTATATCCCCGCTCTCTAATGTAAATCCCATTTATGTTCAGTTCCAGAGCTCGTCGAATTCATCATATTCCCTCGCCGGTGTAATCCAAAACGTATGCAACCAGGAACGATGTACCGTTTTGTCTCAAATTCCGAACAGACTCATATTCCGAACACTCGGTTTTTGTATGGCGATTTGGTTGAAATGTTTCGCTGAAATATGTCACCAAATAACAAGAAAATGGCAGTCAATTGCAATTAAATTTCAACGTCTTCAATTTAATTTATATCGCGGGAGTAGTGATGATTCTCTAGCTTGAGACCAGTAGAATAAACTCAGATCAGTTTATATGCGCAATAATTCATTTGAATATGATTTATCGGTGCTGTTCGGAATTTGAATCAAGGTGTTCGGAATATGAGACAGAATTAACACAGTGTTCGGCATTTGAATCAAAATGTTGTTCCATCCTTTTACGTTAAAATAATACTAAAACTAATTAAATCAACATTATTATTGGTACACCCAACAGCTAACAGATAGACTTTGCGAAGAAATTAAAATTTACACAAATATCAGCCAATTTATGCCAATCAGATGCATTTGAAGTCACTGTTGGCCTTAAGTGTTCGGAATATGAGTCAAAACGGTACCTTCTCCTATCGATTTGCATGCACATTGCACTGGCGACCAATAGCATCGAGCCTACAGTTCTAATCCTCTTGCTGCACAGCTGGCTGACGATGATAAATAAGACCACGAATCCGGTCTTAACCCCGTACCGTCTGCTCCTCTTGCTAATCAAAATTTCCCAGCATGGCCCAAAGGCTTACTCATGTTCATCTATAGGCATCATTTGTTGACCGAGCCTACCGAAGCACAGAAGTTCAGTTTTACAAAAAGCTGTCAAAAATTCTAACCGAAAAATAGTGACTGCCCAAAATAAAGTCCTACTGCAAAACACTCTTCATGACTATAAACAGTAATATATTACAATCGCCTCTCCACATCTCGATATCGAAGGGACCATCGAGATAGGGAGAGATCGAGACAAAGAACAAATTTTTGATGAATACTAGATTGAAAAACACTCCGTTGCCAAGATAGTAATACACAAACAAACGTCATTTTGTGCTCCTTATTTGTTTTGAATCCCAAACCTTTGGTCTAGTGACCTTCGATATTGGCCCTATCGACATACGAAGAGAAAATTGAGAACGTTCAGTTCCAGAGCTCATTTAGTAGGAACATTGAGATGTGGAGAGTCGACTGTATGAATGCGGAATATTCACCATGAACTTTTAAATCTGGACCACTGTGCTAAGAATGAGTTTACCGTGTGGCCTCTCAGAGGAAAACCAACCAAAACCACAGGAACACACATGTGCGAAAGACAAATCAAGATCAATAGTTTAATTGAAATCATGCTAAATGTTCGAATTTTGGTCGGCTTTGCTGCGGGATGTCACCGCTTTGATTTGTGGTTTGGATGGGCAAACACAATCAGGGGAGGAGATTTGCTCTCTATTGAAGCTAGGTGACAATCTTCTTTTTGGCATTGCGTTCTCACTGGGACAGAGCCTGCTTCTCAGCTTAGTGTTCTAAGAGCACTTCCACAGTTATTATCTGAGAGCTTTTTTTGCCAATGTTGCCATTTTCGCATTCGTATATCGTGTGGCAGGTAGGGTGCAGAACCACTTAGGCACTTTCATGATTCACTTTGGCATGCGGGGTTTTTCTCGGCCGAATTGTCTGAAACTTTGCAATAAGAAGCACGTCATTACGACGCATGTTGTGGCCAAATATGAGCTCTGTAGTTTTCAAAAACCCCACTGCCGAAGTGAATCAAAAGTGCCAAAAATAGGATCCGGCTCCCAACGATGATAATATTACGCCCAAGGAAGTCAAGGAATTCCTAGATCCTGGACCGACCGGGAATCGAACCCTTTAACATCGCTTTACTTTGTAACCGTGGACCCTAACCACTCGGCTAAGGAGCGACAATATTCAACCAAATTTCCACGAAGTTCTTGTACCAATCTTAGTTTATTAAGAATGCGAGGTAGGTTGTTATATGCATTATTTAAATTCACCTCACTGTGAATGTTGAAGCAGAATTCGGGAGACGTTAGAAATACTTGTTAAAGAAGAATTGATGAGTTCGTTTTATAATAGCAAAGTCTAGTTCTTCAACTATATTGTAAAAATCCATTAAAAGCACACACAGAGCTCCAGATTAACATTTTATTGAAATAGTGACGATAACTCAGTGATACCACAGAAGTTGTTTATTTTAAAGTAAAATTTAAATTTTGGTCTGGAAATTGACAGTTAAAAAAACAGTTTTGAAACAGACTAACACGTTTGGCATCTCTGTTATATGCTATAATAATTTTAGAGAGATTCGATAAACTAGCAGCACTGCTTATGATAAATGATTAAGTATACCTTCTTTGGTTCTATCTATCATTCCTTAATAACTTGTCTTTGCACTGAGGCAAAAATCTTTTATAAAACATCAGAACTGTTCGTGATTTTGAATGACAGTTAGTTAATTGTTCAAGACTAAAATATGTCCGATAAACACAAAGAAGTCAAAAATTTCAAATTAAAGTGTTCTCATTCGTAGTAATGATCTGGAAAAAATGATTGAAAAACAGCATATTTGGCGATAATGCTTGTTGTGGCCAGGCAAAATGCATTCATAAGTTTTTCATATACACGAAATCATTGATTGATTGATTGGCTCTTTATTAAGGGGAAAATTCACCTCCGTACACGAAATCATTGTGAACATCTGTGTCTATCTTGGGATCTCTGAAAAGTTCTTGAAATTTTCTGGAAATGCTTAGATACTCATTGGGAAGTCCTGTGATATTTTTCAAAATCCTTGAGAACGCTTGGGGTTTCCTAGGAACAATTTGAGATTCGCTGAAATGACTTGTCTATCCTGAGATATTCTAGAAAAGCGCTTGGAAGTTTTTAGGAAGCCATTGAGACCACCTGGAGATTTTTTTTTACCAATCGTTTATTTATCAGGCTAATACGGTTTCTAAAACCTTTACAGAGCCGATTACTATATAAAATAACACAGTGTTATTCTAAAACAATTCTCACTAAATTAATTTTCTACTTGCTGTTTCGTATTTGGTTGCTCATTATCGAACTCCAAATGTTTTCCAAGAATTTCTTCCTCAACAACTTCTACGAGTTCGTCTTCCGATCGACTGATAGCTTCCGGTTCCTTCTCTACCACGGTTTCTTCTGCTCTGGTGGTTGCAGCGTATGTGTTGGACTTACTACCTTGTTTCCTTGTTGGGCAAGCGTTTATCCGATGTCCACTAGACTGGCATAGGAAGCACTTATCCTTCAGACCATCATAGAAAATGTTTGCCTTCCTATTCTTGACTTCAATCGATGACGGGATTTCCTTTTCTATGTCTATGTACACACCTCGCACACCATTGTATACATGATCTAAGCCTAGATTACAAGGAAACTTTTCTCTTATTACCCGATCCACTTTTCCGTACTGTTTGAACGTTAACAGCAAGATGTCGTCGGAGATCTCCGGTGGCAGGTCGAATACACGAACATATTCGACAGTTCGCCCTGCAACCGCCATGCTAACTTCCATCAATCGTGAAACAAAACTCAACCTATTAACAAACACATCAGACATGCTGAACGATTTTGCTTTATATTCACGCAGCAAAAAGTAAAACTGCTAACGCGCACCGGTAGAGAACAAATATCTCAGGCAAACAATAGCATCGAAAACACTGATCCGGTTGAATAACAAAGTCCAGCAGAGGTGACCTGCAGTCGCGTGCGTCATACACGACAGAAGGCGAACAACTGTACCTGGAGATTTGCCAAACGATATCCTGGAAATCTAATGTTTCACTAGAAATGTTTCAGTAACTACCGAATATTTTCAAAGTCACATCAGTGTAGTGTCCGGAGGGAGGAACCGGCATATGCAAAGTTAATGGTTCTTTCAGCCGAATTGCAACAGGAGCAATTCCAGCGCTACTTCATCGCTCGAAACACTTTACAAGACTGACGTGTCATTCGTCTCTTCCCGTTTGCTTAGGTTTTACTTGTTTTGAGTAACAAGTTAAAGCATATTTCCTTCTGCTTAGTTTCTATTTTCTCTAGTACCCCTGTCAATCCCTACAATCAGATACCCTTTAAATTCGTTAGATAGCTTGAAGATTTAGAATCCCTTGGAACATATGAGAACATACGAGCTACACTCTAGAAACTTATGGGTAGCCCATTGAGGATCTCTTAGGAGCCTTTTAGGGCTTTTAGAAACGTTTCGGAAGTATCTGGAAACACAAAAAGCCCCTTGAAATTACTTGAGAACCTCTGAAAGCAACTGGAAACTAAAAAGACTGTTCAGGACCTTCTTGAGAATCTCGGATAAATCTTTAGGAGTCCCTTGGGAATCTAATGAACATCTTGGGGGATACTGGAAAATCTAAACCACATGTAAATCCTGTGAAATCTGAAACTCTCCAATCTTCATGAGGAGATTCATACACTAGTACGGACTACTTGAAAACAGCTGAAAATCCATTGTGTCTTTTACTTAGAAAATATTATAGTTGGAAGATGCCTTTTAAGTTTTAACAAAATTATTAAGCAGTTTATGATCTTTGTTTGTAGACCTATTTTTTTTACAGATTTTATGGATGACCTGAATCATCCGTTGTATTGAACGCGTTTCGCAGTTCATTTATCAGCATTAGAATTACAGCGAATCTTCGTAACTTAAGAACTCAACTACCGTTTAAAGTTCAAAGTTTAAGCTTAAAACAGGAACGTTTGTTAAGATCTTGGGCGATGTCTCTAGATGCCTCTACAAAGATCGTCATCGAAGTATTCACTCTACAGATGTTTTCACTAAAATTTATACAGATCTCTTCATAATTTTTCACAAATGTATTCACAGAAGTCTATGCAGTGGTCTATTAAAAAGTCTCCACATAAGGCTCCACAAAAGTATTCACAGAATTCTCCACAGAAAACTCTACAGAGGTCTCCACGAAAGTTCTCACTGAATTCTCCTCAAAAGCCTCTACCAGTGTCTCTACAGAAGTCTCCATAGATGTCTCCACAGATCATCTGAATATCCTTAACCAATTCTAGGAACATTTGAAAATCTTGAGAATCATTTGAAAACTCCTTGAGGTTCACGGAGGAACTTTATTGAAACCTTTGCAAACATTTGAGAATCATTTAAAATCCCTTAACAATGATCGTGAATGTGTCTTTCAGGTTCGCTAGGCTTCTCCTTCTTGATAACTGAGAGCTATACGTGTCAAAGTTGACATTTTTTCATTTTCATGGAATGGCATAACTCCACTAAGGGTAGATGGACCCATCGGCTAATACCAAATGTGTCAGATTGGTATGGAAGAAACCATGGGGTGAACTTCCACCTGACGCAGTTTCTATCAGGACATGGTTGCTATAGACAGTACCTGCATAGGTTCGGGCACTCAGAATCTCCTGCATGCCCCAATTGAGCTGGTGTGGAGGATACAGCGGAGCATGTCGTGTTCGATTGCCCCCGTTTCATGGTTGTGAGAGGTCGCATGCTCCTTACATGCGGAGGGGACACGTCCCCCGATAATATAAGGGATGGTACACAAATTATGTCACGCCAAATTTCAACTTTTTTGAGCCCCTCCCCCCCCTTTGTCACTCTTTTTGTATGAGTACTCCGAAAATTTTGTAAGGGTTGTCACTCTTGGCTCGACCCCTTCCCCTCCCTTGGAGCGTGACGTAATTAGTGCATGATCCCTAATAGAGAGAATGTGTACGGATGCCGAGTGCTGGAATGCAGTAACTACGGCTGTCACTCACATTATGTTAGAATTGCAGTGCCTATGGCGCGCCGATCAAGAGTTGGCTGCAGAGGATTAGCCCTGCCGAGGCTGGTCCCTTGTAACATTGTTTAAGTCGGCTAGGAGAAGCAGTTTGCCTAGGCTACTTCTGCTACACGTGTTAGAGGCCAAGGGTAATGTCGATGCACTGTACACCACTTTAGCAATTCTAAAAGAATTGTTCGAGTACAGTGCATGGGCTGGTTTTAGCGGGTCGTCGTTGGTGCGGCATCCCCGCATTCCCTGAGTTACCTTCTGGAATTGGATTGCCTTCCGCTGTAGAACGATTTCAAATCCATTTTAATTCATAAACATAACGAACATGGGATTCTTATACCAACAGTTGATAATAGGGTTAATAGCTAGGTTATAATTCGGATAAGTATACATTATTTACTCATTTTTATATTTCTTAGCTAGTGCATTGGAATGTGTGCTAGCAAATGGAAGAATGGTGTTTGCATGTTTTCATCATAAGAATACTCATGTCTAAATTTTCCAAATGGATAAGCAACTACATAATGCATTCAGTCGTAAACATTACCGTCAAATTTCCCATTAATTTATCACCACTTAGTGTGTGCAAGCAATACGAACATAAAAATCCAACTAACTAATTCTATGCTTGAGAACATGCACAGCGATTGGCTTACGTGCACTATAAGGATGATCCATCCACCGAGTAACTGGATACCTATTATCATTATCCTCACACCGTGCGGTTCCCCGTACAACCTCATCTTCCTTGAGAGTGGGCTAGCCCGAATAAAAATTTGCTCTTTAGTTAATAGTTGAACCTGTGGCGTTTGTTAAAAAACTTATCACTATGCGATTATCAAGCCTATCAACACCACTTTTTGAAAATAAAATTTCTCAATTGAACCCTAGCATCAAAATTTTGAAAGAACCTCAGCAGCCAATGCCGGCGTTGAAAGGTTTTTTTTCTTGTTACTAACTAATTGCGAAAAAGTTCAAAAACTTTCTGTGCAGTTTGAAAGCGCACAATTTCAATTTACGACTCACTAGTGCAATTGAAAATCAAGTAACACAAGGTTTCGAAAGCATTCTCAATCATTGTTACAATAAAATCCATTGTATTCTAATAACATTTTTTTATCAGGAAACCCTGCCTTTGTTGGAACGTGGATGATTACAGTGCAGGTTGACTCTCGTTTCCCGAACAGTCCCCGCATTAGCTGACGTTGTTCTCGAATAAAATATTAAAATTAATGGTAATGTAATTTACGACCGCTTTATCGCTTCATGTTCTTCTTGGCTTCGGTGTGAACATTTACTTGGCTTATTGTACCCGGTTGGGACAAGCACCATTACAAGTCGAAAAAAAAAACTTCTCCCTTGTTATTACATCCAGCTAGAAAATCGGGAATTATCACGAAATTCAGCGTCTAGCCAATCTCTTTTTATCCCCTTAATCTAATTTCTCTGGCGGAAGACGTCGAATGCCAAACCGGAAATGATCTTTTGGCTTACCAAATTAAATACCGCACGACTGAGTGCTGTTGCTGAATTTTGATGTTCGAACTTTTTCGATTTGCTACAATTGTGATAGGCTGAAGGAAAAATGAGAAGAAATGGGAAAATCATCTCCATCTGAACATGTGAAAATCGGCCACATGAAATGAACAGCGTTCGTTAGTAGTCCCTCGCAGTCAGTAAAAGGAAGACGTGAGCAAACTTGCTGAATGGACCAAAGGGTATCGTTACTAATGTAGTTTGCATGCACAAGCAGACCATTATCGAATGTTCGATCTTAAGTACCGATGGCGATGCGGAATCGGATGCGACGTGACAATTTGGTTTGAATAAAAAGTAAGTATAACTACACTGCCCATAACTGCATATTTGTAACATTCGAAAAAAGTAGGCATTGAGTAAATGGAATACCAAGTGTGCAATTTATGGCAGTATGAGAGGAAACTAAAATTTCTAAAAATTAACTCAAAAGTGCTTATTTTAGGCTGATATTTTGTACAACTCATATCGCATACTAGGTGAATAGTCAGAAAATAATTCTGATAGAAATTTCATTGCTATTACATTACCAGGCTCATTTATAACCTCAATGTGACTGTTATGCGGTTATAATTACCAGTGTGACAAAACAACTTGGTATTTTTTTCGAATTTTCTAGAACAATCTCACAGGTTTCAGTAAGTTGATCGAAAGTATTTATCATTTGATGACTCTCCCCGGTATTAACACCAATTTGTCAAAAATGTCGAATGTGACTGTTATGCAGTTATGGGCAGTACAGTAACAGTCAAATAAAAGAGACTGCTCTTGCTAAGATGAAGTGCCCGGTACAAAGTTCTGTGAAGATTTCTCTGGAGAGACTTCTGTGGAAATTTCTGTGAAGATTTTTGTGGGTAAGACGACCACCGCTTATTTATTCAAAAATGGCTCCTAACAATTGAAAAAGTTTTATCTCTTCTGTACATCGTTTTTCAAGAGAAATAAGCTCAATTTTGTTGAAAATGCAAAATCCTGATAATTTTTCCATAATAATGTTGCAAGGTGATAATAGGTATACATATGAGACTACATCCGCTTCCACTCCTACTCTTCATTATAATTTATCTAATTTATAATTCATTGATTCATTCTTAAAAAACAATCAATAGATCTACTCTGAAGTTGGAGAATTCTTTGTTTACGGATAGCGATACGAGGAAAAAAGTGTACGATTACGAAAAGGATTACGAGGAAAAATGTGTACACCCGATTCTGTTTTTGCACGAGGGATGCGTACCGTGGCGATTCCCTAACCTCAAATCTACCTGTCCCAAGAATATAAATTCTTGAATTTCAGCAACAAATTTGCATGCAATGAGCAGAGATTTGTTAGAAAGGACGATTTCAGTAATTTACTCTTTGATTACTTTTTGATTTATATTCTAAATTGGTCGAAATAGTCATTTTTAGAATCATAGAACAGGTAGAAAATGAGGTTACGATTCGCCAGTGATTCCTCCAAGGATTCCATCAAGAGTTTCTCTAGGGAATCTATCAGGAATTCCAATACGGATTCTATTAGGAGTACCTTTAGGGCTACCATTAGAGTTTTTCTGAGGATTTCATCACGAGTTCCTCCAGGAATTCTATCAAGAGCTCCTTCAAAGATTCCAGCTAGCATTTCTTCCGGGATTCCATTAGGAGTTCCTCCAGAGCTTATATCAAGAGGTCACCTACGAATTCCATCAGGATCTTCTAGGGATATCATAAGGAATTTCTCAAGGCATTCTATCAGGAGTTCCAGCAGGAATTATATCAGGAATTCCTCCAGGGATTTCATCAGGAGTTCCTGTAGTAATCCCATAGGTAATTCTTAAAGGGATTTCATCTGGAGTTCCTGCAAGAAATTTTCTTCTTCTTGGCATTAACGTCCCCACTGGGACAGAGCCGGCTTCTCAGCTTAGTGTTCTTATGAGCATTTTCACAGTTATTAACTGAGAGCTTTCTTTGCCAAAGTTGCCATTTTCACATTCGTATATCGTGTGGCAAGTACGATGATACTTTATGCCCAGGGAAGACAAGGAAATTTCCTTTACGAAAAGATCCTTGACTGACCGGAAATCGAATCCAGACACCTTCAGCATGGCGTTGCTTTGTATCCGCGGACTCTAACCATTCAGATGGGATGCCTCCCAAAATTCTTCAAGGAATAAATATCTCCAAGGATACACAAGGGTTATCAGGAATTACTCCTAAGATTTTTCCGGAAATGTCTCAGGATTTTACCACCGGAATTACTCTACAGATTCCATCGGGAATTTCTCAAGGAATTTCTCACAAAATATCTTCATAGATTCTTGGGGGTTTTCAGAAATTATTTTAGCAATTTTACCACAAATGTCTTATAAAGATTTCACAAGTAATTAGGGAATCCATCAGTATATCCTCAAGTGATTCTATGAGGAGTTCCTCCTAGGATTCAAAAAAGAAATTCCTTCAGCCATTCCTCTGAGAATTCGTTCATTGAAACCACCAGGAATTGCTTCGAAAATTTCGCTAGGATTTCCTCTAGGCATTCCAACTAAAATCCCTCCAGGAATTTCTCTAAGGATTCCACCAGAGGTTCATCCATGGATTAGATCTGAAATTCGCCCAGGTAATTCTCTATGATTTCCATCAGGAAAATCTTCAAGGAATGAGCTGAAATTCTCATAGGGGTTCCACTTTAAATTCTTTCAGAAGCTTCACCAATATTTTTCCGGTGATTTCACCGGAAATTCAAGAAAATCTTCTAATAGTTCTTCCAAAACATTCTGGAAAAAAATCTTTCGGTTCCTTCAGAGATTTCACCAGTATTTTCTCTAACTATTTCTTCCGGAATGGTTCATGTTGAATCCCTTGAAGGATTTTTTGGAAAATTTCTGGAAAAAAATCATGGAATAATTTATACTGAAATCATTGGAGGAATCACCAAAGAAAACACAGGAGAAATTCACTGGGGAAATTCCTTCATACATCTCCGTAAGAACTTTTAAAGCAATCTCTGAAGGAGTTTCTACAGGATTCTCTAAGGTAATTCCTGGTGGATTCCTTGGAAAAAATCCTCCAAGATATACTGAAAGGAATTGCTGGATAATTTCCTTTAGGAATCCTCGGAGAAATATCCGGTTGATTCTTGAAGTCATTCCTTCAAAAAATTCGAGGTTGAATGCCTCGTAGGTTCCCTTAAGGGATACAAAGAAAAATCTTTTAAGGAAACACTGGAAGAATTCAAAAAAAAAATGTATTGAAGAATCCCCTGAAAGTAACCTGGACAAATTCTTTTGCAGTATTTCTTGCTGAATTCCCGAAAGCTTTCTGGTGAAATCTCAAGAGGAATTCCTTAATGAATTGTTGGAGAAATTTTGGGTGGAATCACTGTAAGAGTTCCTGAAGTGGATCTCTACATGTATTTCTGTAGGAGTTTTTGAAGGAATTTCTAGCAAAAATCGCGTAGGAATCTCTAGAAGAATGTTTGGGTTAATCACTTAAGATTTTTTTGGAGGTATTCTTAGGGAAAGGTTTTTGATACATAGGAGAAAATTCTGGTGGAATTATTGATGGAATTCCTGTAATAATTTCTTGAGCAATCTCTATAAAAATTTCTAGATGAATTCCTAGTAAAAGCGCAGGATAAAAAATCCTTATATAATCTGTATAGAATTTCTTGAAGTTTCGATGGAGGAATTCCTAAATACATCTGTGGAGGATATTATGGAGGAATTCTTGAAGGAAGCATTGGATGAATAAATCCGTTGGAAGTTTTTGGCTAAATCTCTGGAGGACTCTGTAGAGAAAACTACAAGAAAGAATCGCTGAAGAAATTCCTTTTGGTTGAATTTATGGAGGAGTCCTAAGAGAAGCCCTGAAAAAAGTTCTGGTAAAATCCTTATGGGAATTTCTGGTGATATATTTATTGAAAACTATCTGAAATAATTCCTTATGTGATTCCTTAATAATGATATAACTTTTAGAGGAAATAAAGGAATCTTTGAATAATTCGCAGAAAATATTTGAAGTTACCTCTGGAAGAAAGCCAGCCTGAAGAATTTTCCTCGGAGGAATTTCTGGGTAAATCTGTGGATAAATTTTTAGAGGAATTGTTGGTAAATTCCTGGTAGAATCCCAGGAAGACTTTCTGGTGGAATCCCTAGTATAATCAATGGTTCTGGAAAGACTTCAAAGTAAAATATCTAGAGGAAACCGCTAAAGACTCCGGATACAAACTTTAAAGAAATTACCATAGCCATTCTCATTCGAAGACTGCTCAGATTAATCCCTGATAGAGATCCCTCACAATTTTAGAGTTCTGCCGGAATACTTCGTGCGAATTGTAATTGTAATTCCTTTTCAATATCCATTTCTTCCGGTATTTAAATTCTGAAAGTTCTGCTCTTTCTCACAACGATTATTGCCATAGAAATATTCACCCCCACAGGCACAGAAATCGAAAAAATAACAATCACAAGGCTTGCCGAGAGCATTCATAACATGCGAAGAAATATGGTGTTGCTGCAACAAACTTTGACAGTCGGTCAAACGGTTGCAGAAACATAAATCGGTTTGGTTAACTTGGGGGCGGAGTCAATGTTGGTCAAACCGTCTGAGCGTCTGAGCTGCATAAGGGCGTTTGATCAGATGTTATTGTTCACGGTAAAAAGTAAGCACCATGCTATCAATAGTTCTGCACTTGGTTTCGCACTACTGTTGAATCTTGACAAAATCAAGGTAACAGCACTTGAATTCAACGTTGCATGTTTTGATTTGAAATTAAAAAAAAGTAAAAATAAACCTTTCCGCCTGACCCAGATTTGAACCACCAATCTTCGGAGTGCAAGTCTAGTGTCTTACCTCGACACCAACTCGCATCTGTTGTAAAGGGTTGTATTGATCTCAATCTCTTTCTACAACGAGCTGTCAATGATTGCTTTCATACAAAAGACATAATGTTCAAAATCAACGACTTTTCACTTCAGAGTCTAGTTCTAGAGACAGTAGAGCAAATCCAAAGTTAGAACCCTTCAAATCATGGTGATTGGTGTTTTGAATTGAGTCAAGTGATCAATCTATTCAATCGAACGTGCTGATTTTTTACCGTGTTCGATTATAGTATACCAGGGGGGGTATACGCAACGAGGTTCGCCTACCGTTCATGTTTTGTGGGTGTATTCGTTTGGCTCACAACGCTGCTAGGCATCCCGCTGTTTGAGTGTTGAAATGCATCAGCATCTGCTGTCTGGCATGGCCCGCGTTCGACCTGTGCTGTTTGGGTCGGCCCGCCCGAGAGATGATTGTTAGGCGAGCTTTGTTTGTAGTTGACAGCCGTACACCCGCCCTGTAGTATACACGGAGCCGCCAATCAACCCAACTTTGACTTCTTTTGACGCAATTCGGCTCTTCCGTGGGATAACCCAAATTTGGGTAAACTGATATATACCTATCATTAGGTTGTTTCCATTTGACAGCGGCAAAACAAACAACTTAGTACAAAAAAAAATCTACCCAGCGTTAGCTTTCGAAGTCTTCGTGATGGGTTAAAACAACATAACGTTAGGTAAACTCGAAAGAATCTAAATTTGGCTTATTCCATTGAACTTCGACGCTGGGTCGGTGCGTCTTTCTCTGTTTTTGACAACATTGCTGTTGCGAGAGAAGCAAAATAACCCAACCGTGGGTAAAAACTAAATGCAGTTTACCCAAATTTGAGTAAAAAGAACTTATTTTTTGGGTATTCTGATTTCTCCGTGTACATGCTGATTCGAAAAATGTGCATTTGTACACGGTAAAAAATAAGCACCATGCTACCAATAGTTCTGCACTTGGATTTGCACTACTGTTGAATCTTGACAAAATCAAGGTAACAGCACTTGAATTCAACGTTGCATGTTTTGATTTGAAATAAAAAAAAGTTAAAATAAACATTTCCGCCTGACCCAGATTTGAACCACCAACCTTTGGAGTGCAGGTCTAGTGTCTTACCTCGACACCAACTCGCATCTGTTGAAAGGGATCGAATTGATCTCAATTACTTTCTACAACGAGCTGTCAATGATTGCTCTCATACAAAAGACATGATGTTCAAAATCAACGACTTTTCACTTCAGAGTCTAGTTCTAGAGACAGTAGAGCAAATCCAAAGTTGAAACCCTTTAAATCATGGTGATAAGTGTTTTGAATTGAGTCAAGTGATCAATCTATTCAATCGAACGTGCTGATTTTTTACCGTGTAAGGTTCAAATTGGCACGTAACTACAGCTTGGCATTACGTTTGCTGGAGTTTGAATTCCAACGGCTCACATAAAAAAATCCGTTCTCGTATCCGTGAACAGCAGACGTGAACTCGTCAACAAGCAAAAATACACCGTGAACTAGATCATGTATCTGTGACCAATGATGGTAGTTCACGGTGTATTTTTGACAGTTCACGTTTTCCAGAACGCTTTTTTGAGCGTGCTGTTTTGGTGTTATGAAATAGGAGTGGCCGTTTTGCCCCACGAGTTGATTCAAGTTGAAGTCCTTCAATACGCTTATCAAGGATAAATTCAACACTTTTTTGCATGGAATACGAACTATGGAAGTGCGCAAATCGATTCTCGGTGATAGTTTCAAAAGTTTTATTGTTTATCGGCCTGAAAAATGGCCTAGAAAATGACACAAAATTACAACGGAAACAGCAAAAAACGTTTTTTCGAGTTTTTCACGATTTTTGCCAGAAAATCACTTAAAAATAAATATAGAGAAGCATTTTAATACATTTTCCATTATCTCGGGTGAAAAACAGCGTCCCACAGGACGTCGTTCGTTCAAAACAAGGGTGGCGCGTTTTATCCCAACGGCGCATTTTACACCCAGTTCCCCTATGTATTGTTTAATGAAAGAGTCAGAGACACAAAATTTCTCAGATTAATATTTATACTGGAAATAACGTGAGTGTCCAACGTAGATCTTAGAATCAGAATCAAAAGTAGCACTATCTGACGGTATTTCTTTGAAATTTGTTCTAAAAACTGCAAACAATATCAATTAATCTAGGCACGAGATGAAAGAGAAGGAACCAAATTTTCGTTAGGTGGATGTCTCGAGGATGCCTTATATTGAATATTATTCTCTCTCTTAGATACCATGATGTATATAATTTTGATAAAAATATAAATTTCAATCGTAAAACTAGATAACATATCCAAAGGTTTACATAGATTCTTAGGTTGAAGATTAACCGAAGTCAGACCAGAAATATACAAGGGCACCAATCTAGAAAACCAAACAGTGCTACCAGCATGTAAGCAATTAATCTAGCTTACATCTTGGACGGCGGTTTGGCTCTTTAGATTTGTGCTCTAGAAGATTTAAGAGATCACTTTTTACCTCAAATGGGAATCAGAGACTCCTAAAGCTCTTCTGAAGGATCCCAGAACATTTTCAAAGTTTTACAATGGATGTCGGAGGGATTTACAAAGTGTTTTAAGTTGTTTTCTAAGAATACTAAATAAGGGTTCCACAGCCGTAAGCCTGTTCAGGATAACTCTCTCGAGCAGTTTGCTGGACGTACACTCCCGTGCAAAAGTTTGGGTTTACCCCCTCAAAAACATACAAAAATGTTCTGTCCATATCTCTGTGATTACACGTCCAATTGAAACTCTTTAAGCCGCATTCGAAAGGCAAAGAGTTATTATTACTACGTATGTATTTTTCCAAAAACACTTTTCGAATTTTATATACTA
Source organism: Aedes aegypti (assembly GCF_002204515.2). Lineage (NCBI taxonomy): Eukaryota > Metazoa > Arthropoda > Insecta > Diptera > Culicidae > Aedes > Aedes aegypti. The sequence continues at coordinate 37,313,277 of NC_035107.1, read as the reverse complement.
TATTTTTACTTAAAGTTGTGACATTTTTCAAAAAACACACTGAATAATTTTATCTGATTTCCTCAGCATTGGGTCGACCAAAATTTAAAATCAACGTGTCATTAGAATCGTGATTGTATATTCTTTAAAGAGACCCCACGAAATTTTGGCGGAAAAATCTGAAAAGTATTCAAAATCAATGAAACAGTCAGTCAAGTCATCGTGCAAAAGTTTGGGTTCACCCCTCAGTATGATGCAAATCGTGCGAAAGTTTGGGTTCACCTGAGCCGCACGCACATAATTTTTGTCAATATCTCTGCCATTTTTCAACCGATTTTAATAGTTTAAAGCTTTTTTGAGCATAAACAATAACGCGTACATGATTGGTTTGAGATTTCACAGATTTAGGTAAGTTCAGGTGAACCCAAACTTTTGCATGACACACCATACTGAGGGGTGAACCCAAACTTTTGCACGGTGACTTGACTGACTGTTTCATTGATTTTGAATACTTTTCAGATTTTTCCGCCAAAATTTCGTGGGGTCTCTTCAAAGAATATAAGATTACGACTCTAATGACACTTTGATATTAAATTTTGGTCGACCCAATGCTGAGGAAATCAGATAAAATTTTTCAGTGTGTTTTTTGAAAAATGTCACAACTTTAGGTAAAAATTTAGTATACAAAGTTCGAAGAATGTTTTTGGAAAAATACATACGAAGTAAGAATAACTCTTTGCCTTTCGAATGCGACTAAGAGAGTTTAAATTGGACGTGAAATCACAGAGATATGGACAGAACACTTTTGCATGTTTTTTAGGGGGTGAACCCAAACTTATGCACGGGAGTGTATCCAGCAAGCATATCGGCCTATAGGGTTTTGTTCTTCTTCGTCGTAAGCGCTACTATTCGTCGTATCAAACTTTAAATGTTTCACTACGCGGATATTCAAACTTACCTGCAACATAGATTCATTATCCAAGTGTAATTTTGTGAAAGCTGTTATGGTTTGTACACTTGTACACCAAAAATGCAATAAAACTACTGTATTTTGGTAAATAACTTCGATTCAATCATCCACTTTGCACTTTTTCACCGAAATCGCATGGACGAACACGATTTGAGAGAAATGCTTAGCGATCGACTGAGCCACACCACTTTCCAACACAAGTTTCTTCCCGCCCCCGTGGGTGACTTACTTCGCCGGGCACTTATTTTCACTATGGAAAACCTACGTACTTCTTCACTGAAGGATTTCATTCCAATCACACGCCGTAAAACTTCAATAAATCACCAAATTTTACGAAATTTCCTCAACCGCCGCGTATAATTAAGGATGTAAACAAAGTTCAATCCGTCGTAGTGAGAAAAAAAAGCTTGTGTGCATCAATGTGTGCGCGACGCTCGACGTAAAAATACGATTCCTTTGATTGTGTTGTTTTCGCTGTACTGTGAGCAAATGCCATAATTGTACGGTCAAAAGGAATTGTGTTCATATGTTCGGGCTGAATTTTGATGACGAATAATGAATTCTAAAGGAAATTAGTATATTCCATCATGCTGAAGGAATGGAGGGAGATGCCCGTAGATCTATATATTCTAGTAAAACATTTTATTATAGCGTTGATATGTTGTGTTTTGACCACTCAATACACACAGTGAGCCGTAAGTTGTGAGACGAATCTGGAAACTGATTGCAACGGAGTTGAAAACGATACGACGGATTGAGAATACGGTAAGATGCATTTTCTTTGCATTATTTTCATAAAGAGATCAAGATTCATCAAAATGTTATTGTACAATGCTGAAGCCGTTTTGAGAAAGAATTGTTTGGCATCGGTTTGTATCAGCATCATTAACTGCAATTCTGAGCAAATTGCAGTTCTCACTGATCAATGCTTAATACGATGGATACTAGCACATCACCCTACTCGTCTGCACTGAGGTTCAAAGTGATGTGTTCAAGTCTAAGCGCTTCGACGAACACGTCCTTCTTGAAGTCCGCCGTTTTTCACCTTCGTACGTCTGTCTGACTTTCGCAATATACTGGCAGGAACCTGCCCCCGATGCGGTATCGGATTATCTGATGGTCGCTGCCGGTATACTCTTCGCACACTCTCCAGTTAATGTGTCTTGCTAGCCCCGGGCTGCAGAAAGTGAGGTTGATGATGGCTCTCTGCCTTCCTGAAGAAATGTGCTGATGGTACCTTCGTTGGCTAGATGAACATCTAGCTTTGCTTATGCTTCTAACAGACTGCATCCTCTTGCGTGTGTGAGGCGGCTTCCCCACTCGATCGCCCGAGCATTGAAGTCGCCGGCTATGACGAATGGTCTACGACCGTTAAGCTCTTCCGTTAATCTGTCGCGGATTTGTGTAGATTAAAGTTGCATATTTCTCAGGAGCACATAAATGTACTGACGAGCCTCCAACCAAACCGTCTCTCAGTTCATCGGATTCCTAGTGTGCTGCGCTAGCAGAAGGCTCACGAAAATTCTAGAAGCGCGCGCAAGCCGATGTGCTCCCGGGGAGACTCGTCGCATGCGCTGTTAGGCGCTACAGCTCACCATCGGTTTCCAAGTTGTGAAACAACTGCTTTGTAACGAAGACAATTTTCGCTTCAATATGCAGTCTACATGACATGGTCGAAGACACGCGATCCGAGAGTTACAAGTTAAATTTTCGTTAAAAATTTTTGTCATCATTTCAATTATTGCCCTGATTTTTAAACAGCACATGTGACGGAGCGCGTGAGACCGTATTGAGACACATCTCAAGAAAAATGAAACGCATCAATATACAGCGCACCCGTGCGCTAGCAAGCAATGAGCCTTCTGCACCTAAGGCTTCAGCACGTGCACAGTAACTCTACTACAGGTGTTACACACGATACACTTTGGCGATTACGAAACCTTTTTCTGCGCATTCCACCACTCAGTTCGTGTTGAACAACCGAAGTGTACGGTCGTTCTTCTATAAATCGGAGCTAAGACCCCTGTTGGTTCGTACCTCGTTAATATCTCGGAGCGCTAGCGCTACGCCTTCCGACGAAAGGATTTCGTGAGTTTAGGGTTATTGGTCAACATAGCCGCGAAGTTTTGCCACCTCTAACCGCGATTTTATTCGCGAGTGTGGTTACCTGTCGTACCAGGCGATCATACACATGAAAAGTGTCGGGGTATTGTAAACCACCTGTTTGGGCGACAAAGCGTCCCCACCTAGTACATGCCGTGTATGTGAAGTACGAAGGACCAAGCTACTCCTTAATGCTATAGTAGTTGTGAAGTGTAAGAAGTAGAGTGCAAGAAGACATCTGTAGGCGATAAGCGACGAACTTGATCGCTACTGAGCAGAAAGAAGAGCATCGTTAAAAAAGGTAGGGTCAGATTTTCCAATTCCCTCCGCGCTGGGCTAGGTAGTGGGTGACCACTATCACTTTATGCGGTATTTGATCTCGCTGAAGCTGTTGGTATCAAGTTAAGTGTTGAATGGCCTCCACCAGTGGGGACGACCCAGGAGGGTCAAATAGAAGAACTCTGCCGTTGTATATGGACCACCACAACGAGTTCGGTGCTGTGACAACCTTGCTAATGATCGGTAAAGATGCAAAAAATCTCCCAGTTGAACCATTCATCATTGGGAAAAGCCTTGATGACTGGGCAGGACCGATAGAAAACTCCAGAAGTGTAAGCAGATGTACTAAGTATATAATACGGACCCGGAAGCAAGTTGAAAAACTCTTGAAGATGATGCATCTCTGTGACGGAACTGAAGTTTCAGTAGTGTTGCATCCAACGCTTAACATTAGCCGCTGTGTGATTTCCGCCTATGACGTGATAGAAAAGGACGACCAAGAGATTGTGGAGCAACCAAGGAGTGATCAAAGCCCGTCGGATTTTGAAAAGCAACAAAGATAGAACTGCAGACATTATTTTGACGTTCAACAAAAACGTATATCCCGCGAACGTTAAAATTGGAGTACTCAACTTCAAAACACGCCCATATTTCCCAAATCCGATGTTATGTTTTAGCTGCTTTGAATACGGACATCCTCGTTTCAGCTGTACGAATTTCAAACGCTGCTACAACGGCTCGCAGGATCACGAAGAAAGAGAGAAATGCGAAGACGCCACTTTTTGTAGAAACTGCGAAAAAGATCACCGACCCACCAGTCGGAAATGCCCAATATACAAAAAAGAGATGGAGGTCTTCAAAAAAAAAATCGACTGCAATCTGACAAAGGCTGATGCGAGAAAGCGTGTTCTGGCGGGAAACGGCAGTTATGCTCGGATCGCTGCACAGCCGCGATTGGATCAGATAAAACTAAGTGATTGACCGACCCAACTTGCGGAGAAACAGAAAAAAAATTGAAGAACTTGAAAGTAGTCTGGCTCATGTCACTCAAGTATTAGAAACCAAATTTAACGATATCGTTACCAAGAACGCTGAGAAAGATACTCAAATAAAGGAGTTGCTCGCTGACTTGATTCAACGAGACGAAAGGATCGCCAAGTTAGAGGTAGGAAACAAAGGCATGGAAAAGTACATCGAGGATATAAAAATGAGAGCTGGAACTAACTCGCAGAGCAGTGAACCGAGTCATTCAAAGAGCAACAACAAAAAGCATAAAACGAAACGAACAACTTCCTCGAATGAAAATGACAATGAGCGTGCCTCCAGGTCAAATATGTCCCCACCACCGTAAAAACAATCAAACACAGTGAGAAGTCCCATCTTGACCAGAAACACCATAAAAAAATCCAGCAACGAAGCGGTAGACCCATCCGATACAGACGATCCAATGCATTGTGACTCTTCCGACTCCACCGATTATGGACCAAGTAGAATCCAATAATTTAGCGTTACGATCAGCCATCAAATTCACCGCAAACAATCAGCAGCATACAGTAAACTCCAATCAATTGCTGTTAGGTCATCAACACAGCCGGTTTGAGGAGAGGGAATGTGCAGTACCACACTCACCTCCAAAAGAAGCGCAACAGGAAGGAAAATCCATCCGGGACGCCATACCCCAACCCGTAGATGGAGGACCCTACTGTTCGGCCGGCTCCAGCTCTTCGAGAACCAATGACATTCATTCAACAAACACGATAAAGCTTTTAGATCATCCTTCCCTCAAAAATCCCAAAAACCCTACCCCAAACTCCTCTCATAAATGTAATTCAAATTGTGACCAAATTATCCAAAACAGTAGAATAATAAACAGAAACGAATCAAGTGCGAAACTATCGACCGATGCCAGACAGGAGTCAATACCAATCATGGGTAACTATCGAACAAATAGGATAAACAATTCAAGTAACAACCAACAAGTATCAGCGATCAATGGTGGTCAAGACATTAGAATAACCAATTCAAGTTCAGAAAGCTTTGGAGTAGGGTCCGTAAACCCCCGGCAAGTCCCTGCACTGGCCTTGACCACAGCTGTGGTTCTAGAACGAATTCCTGGACAAGTTTTCAGGAAATATTCTCAACTAAGTCTAGTACCTCCCAGCTATGGCAAAGCTTTAAAAAATCATTGGTAAGAGGCGCGCTAATAAACTAGGAATGATAACCAACGGAGAACACAATAGCAACCCTACTGCTATAGCCGACTTTCTCGTAGAATTTTTCGCGTCTACGTCGGCTAATGAAGGATACTCCGAGGAGTTCTTGTGGAAAAAACTGTCAAGTGAAGGTACCCCACTTAATCTTATTTCAAACAACGTATCTCTTATGGACCAAATGTTCTCCATTCAAGAACTTTTTCAAGCTCCTGAAAGCGCAAATGGAACTTCAACGGGTGTGGACAGCATAGGTTATCCCATGATAAAACATCTGTCTTTCACTGTAATTATTATTAGCATTATTATTCCAATTCCAAAACCAGGAGAATCTGCAAATGGTGCTCATGGTTGTCGCCCCATTTCACTGTCTAGTTGCGTTGCCAAAACAAGGGAAAGGCTGGTAAACCGCCGCTTGATGGATTTCTTTGAGAACAACGAAAGACTCCATCCGCGTCAGTTCGCGTTCCGCAAAAGAAAAGGCATTACTTGCTATCTCGCCGAACTAGATGAATACATTACGGAAGCGGCGATGAAAGGAAAACACTGCGAAGTCGTCACCCTTGATATTACCCAAGTAACACAACTTGTTTTATAAATGAATAAAATACTTGATTCATACAAATTGGTATGTTTTGTGGTGAATTTGGATAACTTTATTTTGTACACTTATATCACCGAAACAGCGCAATAAATGGCGGCTTATAAAACATCTTTCATGTCATAGAAGATGTTTCCTAATACATCATTAGAACATACAATTATGAATTAAAGATGTATTACATAGCATCACTAATACTTACTTGTTATATTGAAGCTAAGAAGATGTATGGTTTTACAAATTACATCTATTTTTGTTTTGATAGTATCAGTTCAAAACAAAATCAAAATAATGAAAGCGAATGTTTGTTTTTCTCTTCACGAATTGCTTATGGTGATTATTAACTTATCTTCTGTTGATTCCCAATAGTGTACTCAAACTGTGTGCGGCTCTAGATTTTTTGTGAAATGCACAATTTTTTTAATTGTAAATTCATGCGCCTCAATGAAATGGAAAAAAACAAAACAAGCTATCCTAAAAATATGTGTGCCATCATAGAATTTTTCAGCGGATCAATTCCCAATGTCAGAAACACAATATGGCGTCTTCCTCACGAAGCCTGCAGTGCCGTCTAAAAATGTTCGGATGTTTATCGATTAAATATTCTAAACTTTCTATGAAAATCATGTTATTAAGTAACATACACATAAATATCAATCGAACTACCCTGAATAACACACTACTTGTTGATAATCACAATGTGTTTATTGCGCTCACTTCTCAAATTGACATTCGACTTTATATACTGTGCCGTGGCAATTTTTTGAACCGTCAATGTTGCCCCCGGCAAATTTTTACTTTGCATTTGTACGTGCCACGTGGCAACTGAAGCGCTTGTATAGTTTGTTTGAACAACGTATTTACGACGCAAAAATTAACATGCATAAATCTTAAACCATCAAGTTGGCTCAAACAGGTGTTCATAATGCGCTACTGACGTTTTAGTTAGCATCTCATTTTCATGAAAGGTAATGAAGTCATATACTTGTATAATCAACATACGCATCAGAAACATATGTTTTTTTGATTGAACGTTGTGAGGCAACTTGTAATCATCAAACCTTACAATGACTGTATTTCACCACAAAATGTTTTTCAATAGGATTATAATACTGTTGTAACACATCATATGTCAATATCTCGAATAGCATCGAATGCAATCGCTGTAGCTTAGTTGTGATGACGATAGACTTCAAAGAATAACAGAGCATGTGCTACTGTATAGAATGCTTGCATTTATATTGGTGAACAATCTCGGCTCCACTATGCATTACTTGGTGGTGTAGTGATAAGGTGTTGACTTCTGAATCCAAAGGTCATGTGTTCGAGACCGGGTGAAAACTTTTTTTTTAATTTTCATCAAATTTTTGTGGCATCGTATGTCTGATTGTAAAAATGTGGAAAAGTCGTGCGAAGTGCTTATATAGCCTCCACTTTGATAGGTGTAAAATGGTTTGTAAAGTTTATACCAGCTGAAAATTGTCTTATTGTCACCTTAAAAACTAAGATTCAAAGCTTTGAGAGTCATACGGGGGTGGGTTAGAAAGGCCCGGGTCAATATGAACAACTTGCCTGATGTTAATGCATCTTCATGGTGTTTGAATGTTATTGAAAACTAGTTCAAAATACTGTTTTAGCGCATATGTTTTGATAACGTAAACATATACGGATCAAATCTTAAAAAAGTTATATTAACGTTCATGAAGCTACTATAATAATACCTTGACCGTTTGATTTATTTCCAATTCATGATCTTGAATGACATGTTATTCGAATACTGTACTTTAGCTCATATATAACACAAGATATTATATAATACTCAAATAGAGCTTCAATATAACAATATATCGTTAATGCTGCACAAAAAGATGTATTTGGAGTTACTTGGGTAAGAAGGCTTACGATGATAACTTCTTCGGCTGTCAATAAGAACGGAGTCAAAGTGCAGTGAAAAAATCCAAGTGCTTTAGTGAAAAAAGTGCAGATTGTGATATTGTGAAAACCCCAGATTAGCGGATTAGTGGATTGAATTGTGAGGTGAGTATGGTAAATTACACAGAGGCTGTAAAAATGGAGCTAAAGGATGGGCGGGTAAAAGTGATCGAAGTGCCAGGAGATGGTAATTGCCTTTTTTATGCAATTATCCAGCAACTGTCCGGCAGAAAAACCTTCGATACGCTTTTTTACAAAGAAGCCATGAACTTGCGTCAGGCAACAGTCGAGTACCTCAAAGTACACATGGCTGAGATGAAGGATGTGATAATATCCGAGATAATCATGGCAGCCAACGAATCCGTGGACCAGCTAACTGATCTTCAACTTGAAGAAAAAATGAACCAACATCTGCAAAATCTAGCGAGAGACGGAACATGGGCCGGAGCAGAGGCGCTGATGGTTATTAAAGAAATTTTGGGAGTGAATATCAGGGTATATAACCCACACTATCAGCCGTTGGAGCTGATACACGGAAATGGAATGGGAAAAACTATTCAAATTTACTACAATGGAATCAACCATTATGATAGTGTAGAACAAGGAGTACAGATTGTTAACAAGGGACAACTGATTGAGGAGACAGTGAATAATGATAAAGGAGATAAAATAGAATCAAACAACACTCAAACAAAGGAGGTTTTCAATGAACGAGGACAGGATAAAGATAATGCGGAAATGATGGCACATAATGAAAGGAGGAAACAACCAGGATCTGGGGAGAAAAAGGAAAAATCAGGAAATGTGTTCAATGCAGAGCTAGAGAGAGATGAAAAATTAACAAATCGAGTGTGTGATGAGCAGGATGCAGAAAATGAAGAACTGAGTAAGTCAACGTACAGGGAAAACAGAAAGGAGCGAGAAACCGTTAAAATAAACAATGAAGGGTTGAACATGGAAAAAGCAAATGATGAACAAACAATTGATACTCAACAAAGTCAGGTGATAAATGAGCAAGATAAAGAAATAGAGTTAATAGACGGAGCAGCGAAGCAAGAAATCAAGGTAGTACAAACTGTAAAAGATCCTACAGTAAAGATTATTAACAACACTACTTGGATTAGAATAAGACAATATAGATTGAAGGTAAAGCAAATCGTAAAGGACAATAAGTGCTATTTATAGGTAGTGAGTCATCAGTTAAGTAAACTTTCTCCTGATTTAGAAATATTTAAAGCACTTTCGATAGCGCTTCAACAAGATATTTTAAAATATGCTAATGAAAAAGTAAAAAACAACATAAGGAGTCCAGGGAAAGAAACATGGCAATTTATAGCAGATTTTTTTAGGAAGGAGGTTATTATTTACAGTAAGGAGTCGAATGTGATTAAGTACAGACCAATAGGATTGAGAGAAAAAGATGAAATAGAGAAAATACAGTTGTGTTGTAGCAAAGAAGGGAACCGAACACAAGTTGATAGCGTTGAAATTGTAACATTGAAAGGCAGAATCGGAGAAATCAGAAACGGTAAAGTTAGGAGTATCAACCACAAAAAGAAACAGGTGGAAAAAAAAGAAAATAATGTACAGCAAAAAGAGGAAATATACATAGGGTCTCTGAACGTAAGGGGTTGTTGTCTAAAAGAAGAACGATCAGAAATAGATGAAGAGCTCTTTCAGGCTAAAATAGATATAGCAGTTCTACAAGAAGCAAATATGCAGGGAAATAGAGTAAGCACACTGCACTATAATTGGTTTTTATCAGACAGGGACAACACAAATAATATGAGAGGGCTAGCTATTCTTACCAGGAAGGACGGAAAAATAGATATTAGAGATATTAGAGAAATTAACAGTAATATCATGTCAGTGATTATGAAACATGAGGATCAAAAAGAGGATTGGTTAATAGTTAATGTACATGCGCCAAATAAAAATGCTAATTCTTTTTATGCACAATTAGGAGCTTTCATTAATGGACATCCTAGAAAGAATAGAATGATTCTTTTAGGAGATTTCAACTCTCAGATAGGTAAAGAAGATTCAGATGAAGAAGAAATAATAAGATTAGGTAAATTTATCGGACACAAACAAACAAATGAAAATGGGGAATTTATGAAAAATTTATTGAAAATTCATAGAATGATCATTATATCAATGAGGTTCGATGAATCGGTATTAGTGACCTGGTCTAATGGAAATAGAGAATCACAGATAGATCATGTAATAATAGCCGAAGAGTCAACAGTGAAAGTGAAATTTATTAGAGCAGCATGGACAGCTATCCAAAATGATCACAAATTATTGAAAGTTGGTATTTATACGGAGCAAAAAAAAAAAGAACTTGGAAGGCTAAATCCATAAAGAAAAAAATACAACCAAGTATTTTGCAGTACGAAGATAAACATAAGAAATATACAGAAAAACTTGAGAAACACAAGAAAATTGAAATAGACAATATAGATACTACTAAAGCCTATGCAGAATTTATTAAGAAAGTTAATTTAAGTGCAAAAAAGGTTTTAGAAGAAACTAAAACTCCATTGACACCTAATAGAAAAAGAGCCTTGAATAATCTTATGAGGACAAGGACGCAAATGAGGTTAGCTAAAGAAAGAGGTATAGGCACAGAGTGGTATAGGCACAATAAAAATATAAGAAGACAAGAATACAATATAAAAGTAAAAGAGCACCGTGAGAAAGAAGTATATAAGTTTTATAATGAGCTACAGGATTATGAAATAGGAGAAAGGATAAAAAAGATCGTATCGGTATCTTAAGCAATTCATTAAGGGAAAAGAGTCCAAGAAACCAAATATTTCGATTAAAAAATGGGATGGAGAATTGAAACTAACAGAAGGACAACCGATTGTGATAGAAGCTGTTAGAGAAAATTTGACAGAAGGACCAAGCAAAGAGGAGATAATGGAAATTATCAGAGGATTAGCAAACGGAAAAGCAGCTGGGCGAGATGGACTAAGAAACGAATATATTAAATATGCAAATAATGAGACAGGAGAGGAACTGTACAAAATAATTAAAAAAGTATGGGAAACAAACGATATACCTAGTCAATGGAAACAATCAACCCAAATACCTATACCGAAATGTAAAACACCGAAAGAAACTAAGGACTTTAGAAGAATAAGCTTATGTAACTTAGGATATAAAATATACGCCAAATGGTTAATGCAGAGACTAAGAGAATATGCAGGAGATCCAGATTACCATCAAGCAGCATTCACCAAAGATAGGTCTACAGATGATCAAATGTTCTACGCTAGAAGATTTCTAGATGAGAGATGGAATGGTGGGGAAACAACAATAGTAGCAGCAATCGATTTAAGAAAAGCATTTGACAATGTATATATAACAACAGTTCCTAAGATACTTAAAAAATTAGCAGTACCAGATCACATTACAAATTGAGTAATGCAAGCACTTAATGCAGAAAAAACATGTATATTATGGGAAGGGATATGCACAGAGGAAAGGATAAAAGCTAAGGGTATTAAACAAGGGTGTCCATTATCACCTTATATATTCACACTAATTATACAGGACATATTAAGAGAAATAAAAAAAAGTATTCCAAAATTAATCTGTTAGAGCCTGATAACGATAAACTACCAGGAATCATAGTATTTGCAGACGACATACTTATTATAGCAAAATCGCTAAAAGAGATAGAAGATATTGTTAAAATACTTAAAACAGAATTGGAAAAAATTGGATTAGAAGTAAATAATAACAAGAGCCAAATTATGATAAGAGAACCAATTTCGGACAGAAATATACCGAAACAAGTGAACATAGATGGAGAAGATTATGAAGTGGTGAATAATATGAGATACCTAGGAACATATTTATCAGATACATTAGATAGGCCACAAACTTCAAGGAAGAGATGTAAATTAGCAATAGGAAGTAGCAAAATAATGATAGAATTTTTGAGAAGATATAAACCACCCTGGAGCTTAGCGAAATTAATGTGTAAGACAGTCATTTCACCAGCAATCACATAGGACTTAAGACAGCAACATTAATTAAAAGAAATAGAAAGTCAATAACGAAGTATGAAATGCAGATATTAAAAGAAATGATTGAGTATTGTAAAGACAGGCCAAAAGGGAGATTAACTGCATCAAAATTATTAGATGGTAAAACAGCAGTAAAAAAGATAAGGGTCATGAGAATTAACTATTGGGGACACATACAGAGAAGAGTAGAAGGACATCCAATAAAAATAGCAGAAAATCTTAGATGCAAAAAGAAAAAGATAGGTAGACCTGCCAAAACATGGAATGAAGCGGTTAGAGAAGATAAAGATAGACTACCAAACATAACAGAGGAGGATTGGAATAGAATAGTGAAATATAAGTACGAATTAAAAAGGCAGGCAGAGCAGATATATAAAACAACGGGTAGTGACGAAGAATTGGAATCAGGTGTAGATGAATAAAGAAAACGTTGAGAAGAGCAAGACAAAAAACATGAAATCACGTTTAATTTTTGAATACTACGTAGGATTAGGAAAACATAATATACAACTTAATATTTTGAAGTGTAACAGCATTAGATTCACACAGCTTTAAATATATTGTGAAAAAATAAGTAATCATATGTAATGATCAACCACGCTCATTCAGTATTGCTGGACCTGGTCAAATGATTGCGTTTGAGGAGCATCCAAATTGCGTTTGATGAGCATTCAAATGGATTAACAAAATTACACGGACATTCAACATCCAATAAGCAACTCGGTGGGCCAAGGTGCAGATTGATTACAAAAAGGAATTAAAAAAAAAGTTATTTTAATTATATGTATAATAAAATATGTATGTGATCAAGAACTAATAAAGCACACTTACAAGAAATAATAATAATATTATTAATAATAATTACTATAAAAGAAACATAAAGAAAAAAAACTAGAACCGTATTATAATGCTTATAATTTATATTATGATAAAATGTGAACAGTATATCTACTCATAAAATGTCCCTTCATAAATTGCAGGTTAAAACAGGGAGGACGGGAGAACGAATCAAGGAAATAGAAAGATGGAAAGAGAAAGACGAGAAGATTGATCCAACGAATAAAAGAAAGAGAAGAGATACAGAGAATCTCAGAGGAAGCTATCGCATCGAAAAAGGAGTGGAAAAGCAGAAAATGGTGAGATCGAATCAATTATATTAACATGCATATTATCATGAATATTAACTAAATACGCGCCAGGTATAAAGATGAAATCTTTATACCAGGAAGTGTGAATATATTGCCATTATCCATTTGATAAAGACAATATATACATGCGGGGCTTATTGTAAGTGAAAGTGACTTCTGAATGGACGTGTCTCTCCAGCCATTCTGAAATGGGTCATGGGAACTGCAATAGAGCTATCGCCATCTAACTCCCGGACTAAAACTTTTTGCAAACAAAGAATGTTCTGAAGTGCAGAAAGTTTTCTTCCATAATACCACTGCCGGACAGTGGGGGTTAGAAGGATTACACACACACACACACACACACATTAGGAGAAGATGAGCTTTATATTTTGTATGCAAGGAAGCGAAATATGTTGAAAAATAAGATCAAATTTGCCAAAGAGCAGCACTATGGGCGCAAAATACATCATAACATAAATAACTATAAGAAAACTTGGAGCACACTTAGGGAAATCATTTTCCAAAACGGCTCCGAAAATATAACACCACAGGCGTTGACATTAAAGGAAAATGGTAAGATTATTGATTCAGCTGCACAAATAGCAAAGTGCTTTAATGAATATTTTATTAACATTGGTTGGAATATTCAACAGGACGGAACAGGAAATAATAATTTTTAATCCATAGGTTCCCAAACTTTTCGAGTAAGCGACCCACCTAGCCGTCTGGCATACTCCTCCCGACCCACCAAATGGAAAATGTTTAGGAATTCGTTTTCCACTAAAACTTTCTTTGTCGGATACAGTATTTGGTCAAGGGCATACACCAAGCGCGTTTATGACAGACTTTACGATGTTGCTAACATATCAATGTCACTAATTCTATTCAAAGAATATTGTTCAAATAGCAATATTATATTGCACCACAATACTTTTTTGATGGAAATATAGTGCAGAGCTACTTGTGCACTTCCTTGGTACACTTTGGCATGGGCGGTTTTTTTGGGCGGACCAATTTTCTGAAAATTTTCAATTAGAAACACTTTAATACGACGCATATTGTGACCATATAAAAGTACAATAGCTTTAAAAAACTATTGAAGTTAAGTGCCAAGAACAAGATCCGGCTCCCCATAAATGAGTTTTACATAGAAATTCAGGAATCACGAAAAAATGTTATTAATTGTCTGTTTATTTTGTTTATCAACAATATTCAGCAATTTTTTCTGAGCTGAAAATTTGAGCATTTAGCACTGAACTGACATCTGGGTGCTCTATCATTGACAGCTTCCATGTTCTAACATTTTTCCAAGAAAATTTTCAAATGCCACATCAAGTGTCTTGATCATCAGTACCTAATGATTGTCAGGCATTCTAAAATAATGGCTGAAATAAATAAATGAGAACGATTTCAAACCATTTATCTAGATTTGAGCAGTCATTTGAAAATGTAGGAAAAAAATCTTAGAAAAATAATACAAATCAAGAATTTTTTCGCGACCCACCAGAGACCAGCTCACGACCCCCCTGGGGGTCGCGACCCACAGTTTGGGAAACTATGTTTTAATCTATTTAAATACTATGCCAGAAACTCGTTTTTCTTTTTCTGTTGTTGAGACAGAAAAGGTGAAAAATGTGATAAATTCTTTGAAATCAGGAGCATCAGTTGGACTAGATAAAATTTCTACGAAATGTATTCAAAAATGTGTTACTCTTACTGCCCCAAAGCTAACTGAAATAGTAAATAATATGATTCTTTCTTCGCAATTTGAAGACTGTTTAAAAATAGCAAAAATAGTTCCTCTATATAAATCGGGAGATAAATTTTCAAAATCAAATTACAGACCTGTTTCGATTCTACCAGCTCTGTCGAAGATCCCTGAATGCATTATGAATGAACAAATAAAGCATCATTTGCTGCAAAATGAACTTCTGAACAAAAACCAGTTTGGTTTTCTGCCAAAGAAGAGTACTGAAACTGCTACGTTAGAACTTTTGAACTTTAAAGTGAAAGGGTTAGATGACGGAGAATATGTTTTGTGTATTTTTATAGATTTACGTAAAGCTTTCGACTGCATTTCCCATGAACTTCTAATAGCTAAATTAAGTCTCTATGGTTTTACGCCTTCAGCAGTGAGTTTACTAAAATCATACCTAGCGAATAGAAAGCAGCAATGTCAAGTCCATGGAGTACTTAGTGAACCCTTGTTGATAAAGTCTGGTGTACCTCAAGGGTCAATCATAGGACCCATACTATTTAACATTTTCATTAACGATTTATTCAATATACCATTAAAAGGAAAATTACAGTGTTATGCGGACGACGCTGTTCTTAAGTATAGAGCAAAAGATTTAGAAACGTTACAAAGTATTGATCTAGGATACTCGACTGGAAGGATTTTGACTGTGATTTATGGCTTTCTCAGTCTAGGGAAATCAAAACGGAAAGTTTTGTTTTGCCCAACGTTTCGGCACTCTGTATTTGGCCTTTATCAAGGGTAAAACTGTCTACCGTTTTTCGTTTCGAAGCTTATTGCCGTTATGTTTAAGGGGGGGCTTCTTGTATTCAATAATATTCATTTGGTTTGGGTGAACGGATTTGGGACACTTTTTCACTATTAACAATGACATGCACTACACTTCACCCAAACCAAATGAATATTATTGAATACAAGAAGCCCCCCCTTAAACATAACGGCAATAAGCTTCGAAACGAAAAACGGTAGACAGTTTTACCCTTGATAAAGGCCAAATACAGAGTGCCGAAACGTTGGGCAAAACAAAACTTTCCGTTTTGATTTCCCTAGACTGAGAAAGCCATAAATCACAGTTACAAAGTATGATGCAACACGATCTTCAGTTACTTCCCAGCTGGTTCTCGGCAAATGAAATGCAAATTAACAATAAAAAAGCGAATTTCATAATATTTTCTCTAAAAACTTCAAATGTATCTTTGAACTTGTACATTAATAATGAGCGTCTGTCTCAGGTCACTGAGGTAGACTATTTAGGTTTGGCAATTGACAAGAATTTGAACTGGAAAAGTCGCATAACATTAGTAAAGAATAAAATAACTCCTTTTATATTTGCTCTAAGAAGGGTTAGAGGTTGTCTAAGCACAAAGAGTTGCTGGCAATTGTATAATGCATTCATATTACCTCACTTGTCTTATATGAATACAGTTTGGGGATCAGCTGCAGCAAGTCACTTAAACGTTTTGAAAGTTCTACAAAACAGAGTTATTGAAACAATTCGAAAGCTTCCACTTCTCTTTCCAAGTGCAAGTTTATACTCACCAGAAGTTTTGCCTTTAAATTTGCTGCACAAATACAATTGTTTAATTCTGGTGTTTAAAATCAAATATAAATTGGTAGAATCGAATATTCGTCTTATTGAATTTCATGATTTGCATTCTTATAGCACAAGAGCAAGACAAAACTTTTATGTTTCAAGGCCACGCACAGAATTAGCTCTTAAACATTTTTTCTACTCCGGAATAACTCAGTTTAGTGCGCTTCCTAATCATTTAAAATTAGAATTAAATTTATCATCTTATATAGTATCTATTTGAGAATAATTGAGATATCCATATTGAATTATTGAAATGTAATGAATTAATGTTAGTATTAAGTAGAAAATAAGAAACATTGTTAGATTATAAGCTTGCTCCCTCGAAATATTTTACTTTTCGAGTGGCTGGACACAGTTAATTATGTAACTTCTACAGCTGCGTTGTTAAATAAAGCAAAAAAAAAAAGAAAATCATGTGACACGTTGATCAATTTCACCCGCTTTAACGGTGTTTAAATTTATGCTCCTCTTTCAATTCAATACAATAGCTTTAAGATTACAAATAAACGCTACAAGAATTTTTAGTGGAACTCATATGAACTTTTTGCACATTTTATAATTTATAATTATTGCTGTCAATTTTGCATTAGAAGCTCTATCAGTTATTAGCACGAAGCAGCGTATACAGAAAAATGACTCATTTTGTTTGATTAATCAACACCCTGCTCTGCGAAAAGGGAAAACTGAGTCCAATGATGTCGGACAAGAAGCAGGACATCCCTCCAGCTACTGAGGCATAAATAATTACACCGACATCAATCACAGGATGTTGATGTTCTTTTTCCTCCCCACCAACCAAAGGATTGATTTTCGCTTCCAGAGAAATGAGCCTTGTCGCTTCGGGTAATTAGAAATGGTCCATTACGGAGTCGCACTGTGCGGGAGATGATTAATGCTGCAGTCAACGTTCGTGGATCTCGAGCCTTGACAGTGATGAACATCTAAACATGCGAGATGAGAATAGTGTTGGATTTGTTAGAGATGGATTTAGAGACTGGTTGCACTTGACCTGGATTACTATCAATCATATAGCGAGAAGCTCTCGACTCGTTAAGACAGTTTCGGGAGATCCTCCAACAAAGTATGTATAAAGGTTCGACTTTAAATTCCAAAATTTTTTGACCAAACTTGGTATAACAACATCAAGCGCCACTTCTTAACTCTACATCAACTGAAAACTTTCCGCTCCCCAAAGAATACAGTCTTCAAGAAAGTTGTCTTTCAAACTTCAACTTGCTCGCCGCCGGCATTACCTGGCTGTCTGGCAGCTTGAAAGGGTTGCCACAACGACGCCACTGACTGCACTGACAGTGTCAGCAACCTCCTTCAAGAACCAAGCCAGACGTAAGAATGCTCCCGGTAAGCGACAACTGGAGTGGATACTTTACCATGGGAAAATGTAAAAACATCCTTCGTCTTGGAAGACAAATTTTACGAACACATTTTGTAATAGAGTAACAATGACGTGGTTCATTTGCCTTTAGCATTTTGTAGTCTGCTGTAAACTTTTTCGTGCAATTTCAGTTCCTATAAAATGAATTGAAATCGAATCGAAATATAAACTTGAGCATTAGCAATAGAATGGTATAAAATTGTTTAGATCCAAAGTTCATCAATTCAGATATTACACTGAAAAAGACACAGCAGCAGACAACCGACCTGAAAGATGCATTTTAATAAACACTTTCCGGAAAGATCTCCCAAATGATTGTTAGTATAAGTTTGTTGATCCGAAAAACATACGTATTTGTGACCGAGATAATTGTTTGCTTACTGGGAAAACTTTCAAGATTTATCAACGAAGCTCCAAAGAGTTTGTTTTCGTGTGACATCTGTGGATGAAAAGTTTATCTTCATTTGCTTCCGGGAGAAGCTGCAGGCAAGATTTAGATGTTATTTGAAAATAAGTTCTGTCCTTGTTTGTGGAAGAGTTGAATCCATATTGTATGACATCTGATGCAGTATACACGAACTATCCACTCTGTAAGGTGTGTTCTGAAGAAAGTCGATTCCGAAACGACAACGGAACATGACAGTGAGCACTTAAGCGTTGCAGAATACTTTTTAATACCACTTATCGACGATTTCTGTTCGGATACGTAGCTCCGATTCATATTCGAGTGAATTGGACCATAGAGAGAGCTCATATCGATAGCAGACGTTGTGATACCTGGAATTTGTATTTGCATTGCATTGGAATGCATTTCATACCCCGCTGTGTGATGTTATATTTGATTCTTCGAGTTGAAAGCTACCTTTGTGCAAACATTTATGTAGAATTACAGAAGTGATAGATACACTGAGCATTTGCTTATACAGATGTGACGAGAATCGTAAGTTTCGACACAAAGTGGAACAAGGACAATGATGAATTTTTCGTAACATAAAAACATCTCGCATAAAAATAAATCATACAAAAAGTAGTAGCATTAAAAAAAAGGCATGATTGACATATGACACATTCCAGCGTAACGCGACACCACGAGGAACCGACTTTCATTATCAAATGAGGCCTGTTCTCGGAAATATTCCTTGTGACCATGTGATTAAACAGCCTTAATATTTTGCATATTAAATGTACTTGATGTTGTGACATTCATTTTGAAACATAACACTGTATATATGGTAACTAAAAGCAGTTGCATTTCGTAACGCGACACCATCGTTGTAATGCACTTTTTTAAACATCTCTCTATAATGCTATAATTTCTACAATCTGGGTTTGTTCTAGGAAATCCTTCTATGGATTGATAAGAATCAGAGTGTGACTTCAAATTGGAAGAAAATATTGAATAATTGCAGAAATCATTGATTTCATATTATGAGCGCTGCGTTACGTTTATCTTCCAACAGGGTTCTGCAAATGGTGTCGCGTTACACAAAAAGCATTTTTTATTTTTATTGATAAAATCGATAATGTTGCTTTCAGGTTTCAGAAAAAATGTATATCTAGTATTGTTATTTGTTTAATACATTCGACATTCTGCCTCACAGTGGGGTGATTTGATCCGACACTGGTTAAAACTTATTTAATGTTTCTGTGAAACCCTTTGAGAATGTTGTGCTTTGTAAAAGCGTAGATGTGGTCACCATATCAATTTGACTTAATTCTTTGCAGTACTATTTAGATATTTCTTAAGTATGATTTTTTAAAAATGTTTACGGTACAGTGCTTTCCGATGGCGGTGCGAATAATCTTGAGCTTTGATACATGTTAGAATGATTGCATTTGATTGTAAAATGAAATTATGTAAGGGGCCGTTCACAAATGACGTAGCATTTTTTCACTGATTTTTAACACCCCCCTCTCCCTTCGTAGCATTTTGTCACAAATGCTGATACCCCCCCTTGGAAAATACGTAGCATATCAATCACCCCCCCCCCTTAATTTTTTAAATTGTTTTCCTCAGCGATTGGGCTAAAACGAAACATTCAAATCCAGAAATTCAAACTTTGATATTAATTGCTGACTGAAACCTAAGGATTAGAGTTTTCAATCCCGGGAACATTTCCCAGTACACATTCAGGAAATCATAGCGATAGATCACTGTGCCACTGAAAACATGATTAAAACCAATTTACGACATTTTTCGTAGTGATGCCTTAAATATTGCCTCCAGATTAGTTTTGATACAGAACTGACGATTTTCAACCGATTTGTGGTTCCGAATCATAATCATTGCATTGCATGCTTAATTGTTTTTGGATAGTTTTGTGTATGAAGTTACATTTCTTTTTCTTTAAAGTGTCAGCTCTACTTTGTCACTCGGTGTCCATATTGCCCCAACAGTACAGGAAATTTTCATATAAGTTTTTCAGTGTCTCAAAGCAGCAGAAAAAAATCTACTGTATTTTTGAATTTAGCATAAATAATTGAAGATTCAGTCAAGAGCTGCATTTTCGGTCAACTTGCAGTCATTTACCTCTGAAACCTTATTTGGTGAGGTGTGAATGTTATAATTTTTAAACCCAATAAAATCATGCTCCATTTTTTGGTTTAAAATCAATGTATAAAACATTTTTTCTGAAATTTTAGTGGACAACTTACTCTTTCGACAGGCAACTGAAATATTGTTTGCATCTAAAGTGTAAAATTATTCGCATATGCGAAGATACAGGGGGTGTCCATTCTGCCCCCGGTACACCTAAATGAAAAAAAAAATCGTCAAATTTTCTTTATTTTCACGTTTTTGAAAATTTCCCGGGATCCCGGGATTTCCCGGGAAATGGCAAATTTATTTCCCGTTTCTCGGGAAATCAAATCCCGGGAAAATTGAAAACTCTAGTAAGGATATTCTGACGAATGACAGTTTGATATACCATTGCGCTCAAAAATAACTTATTTCCTGTTTAAGTTACATAATTTTGGTTCGCAGTATAAATTTAATTTGATTAAATTTAAACTAAATTTGATTTGTATTACTTTTGCTATTGTTAAAACCAAAAACAAGTTCAGATTGATAAATCTAACAGCAATGAGATCAAAAATTTTTAAAATATATTTAAAAAAGGGTTTTAAACTATATTAAAGAGAAATTTTGTTATATTAGAGGATTTTTTTTTTAAATTTTTCGTGTTAAAGAAACAGATATCAGTGAATATTATCAACAAAATACCTTAATTTGTTAAGAACCTTCATAATTATTCACTAAATTCAAATCCATTCAGCAAACAGTGCACTATGGTCCAGGAATCAGTTTTACGCGGAAAGATGCATTTTGAGCTTTAGAATGAAACATTAGACAAAAACGGTCTTCTACAAAGTTGTTTGTATTAGTTAAGCCCTTTGTTTGGTGTTATTGAAAATTAGGGTGGACCACGTTTTCATAGAAATTGTGTAACTAACTTTCTTATTTGTAGAAGTTATATTATACATGCTTCAGCAAAGTTGTAGACCATTCAATTTCAAGCAACTTTGCCAAAAAAAGTTTTTTTGTATCGCTTAAATTGACCGCTTTAGAGCTTTTTTCCTACGGTGACATAGGGTGGTCCGAACAAAACTGGTTTTCTGGCTCTAGAGTTCTCAATTCAAATTTCTCATCAAAGTAGTCTATGAAACACTTTTAGAGCTTTAAAAAATGCGTAATTTGGTGAGTGAAGAAACTCGCTATCTCCTTCCGTTTAGGAGTTATTGTTGTTTTTCTCTCAAAAACATGCCTACTTTGATTGTGAATATCTCTGATTGGGGCAAACATAAAAAATATCTTTTGACGGCATTCAAAAGACAAAATAAAATTGTACATTATATCAAAAAATTACAGATGTGTTATTTTTGTAACTCTAATAAAACGTCTTGAAAGTCAAATATTTTTTACCACAAAAACTTTAATAACTTTTGAACTGAAATAGATATCAACAATCTCTTTGCATAAAAATTTGCGTTTTGTTAAGTTCTAAAAGTCGTTCATAGACGACTTTGACGAGAAAATAATATTAAAATAACTAGAGTTGAAAAACTTATTTTTGTTGGAACACCCTGCGATGATTAGGAAAAAATGCTCTAGATTGGTCAAATTTTGAGCTACAGAAAAGCTTTTTTTGGCAAAGTTGATCAAAATTTCAAGTTCTACCGCTTTGCCTAAGAGCATATACCAGTATTTTTGCAAATAAAAAAGTTGATTATATTATATGTGTGATATTGTGGACCACCCTAGTTTCAAATGACACAATATGTAAGCTTACATTTTAAGAAACAATTTTGTAGAAGATTATTTTTGTCTAAAATTTCATTTTCATGCTCAAAATGCAAAATAATTAAGAAAATCATACTATGAAAATCTTCAAAATAGTTTTAGAGCCCTATCTTTCTTATTTCAGGTTTTTCTTCAAAGCGGTCTATGAACGACTTTAAAAACTTAATAAAACGCAAATTTTCATGCAAAAATATTGATGATATCTATTTTAGTTCAAAAGTTATTAAAGTTTTTGTGATAAAAAATATTTGACTTTCAAGACGTTTTATTAGAGTTACAAAAATAACACATCTGTAATTTTTTGATGTAATATACAATTTTATTTTGTCTTTTGAATGCCGTCAAAAGATATTTTTTATGTTTGCCCCAATCAGAGATATTCACAATCAAAGTAGGCATGTTTTTGAGAGAAAAACAACTATAACTCCTAAACGGAAGGAGATAGCGAGTTTCTTCACTCACCAAATTACGCATTTTTCAAAGCTCTAAAAGTGTTTCATAGACTACTTTGATGAGAAATTTGAATTGAGAACTCTAGAGCCAGAAAACCAGTTTTGTTCGGACCACCCTATGTCACCGTAGGAAAAAAGCTCTAAAGCGGTCAATTTAAGCGATACAAAAAAACTTTTTTTGGCAAAGTTGCTTGAAATTGAATGGTCTACAACTTTGCTGAAGCATGTATAATATAACTTCTACAAATAAGAAAGTTAGTTACACAATTTCTATGAAAACGTGGTCCACCCTAATTTTCAATAACACCAAACAAAGGGCTTAACTAATACAAACAACTTTGTAGAAGACCGTTTTTGTCTAATGTTTCATTCTAAAGCTCAAAATGCATCTTTCCGCGTAAAACTGATTCCTGGACCACTGTGCAGTGGCTAGATGGAGAAAAATAACAATTATAATATTTGAAATTACCGATTTTTATACAATCATCTTCATTAGTATTTCAACTAAACTTCATCATCGTCATCTATACTGAAATATTCTTACACAAATTGAAGACAAATAAGTTCAAGAACACCATCTATTAGTCTGGCTTAGAAACTAATTCATTGTGTATAATTTTGGATTAATGATACCTAAAATAAAAAGAATAAAGTTAAAATAAAATGGGACCGATATTGCAATACAAAACAAACGCCACTGCAAAACAAATTCAGTGAAAATTTTTGACAGTTCAATCAACAATCTGAAATTTTTTCCTACTAAGACTTAACTATAAAATCGGGTGGTAAGAAATGTCAAAGTCAAATCACCCCTCGTTGTTTTATAGCTAGCGTAAAAAGCTGGATAGGGAGAATTTGTAAAGCAATATTGGAATAAATTTGTAATGAACAACCTAAAAGAAAAAAAAGTACCAAAATCTTGAAAATAATGGTAAATGAGGATTCTGGTAGTACTGGAAAGATTATCCAGATTATTATTATTCAAGCTGTTCCATCAAGATCATTGATATGTCAAATCTAATTGGTGAGTTGGCTGAGTGGAGATCTCATTTAACTTTGAACGCTCTTAAACATCTTGTTTTACTACAATAACGTTGACATTAATCAGAATGAGCATATTCAGTGGCGCGGGAAGTGGGTAGGGTAGGTAGGACATGTACTACGCACAAAAATACCTGGGTAGGACAGTCAAAGGATTGTCCTACCCACAATTCAACAAAAAAAATCTGCAGAAAGCTTAAAAAAATAAACTATTTCTATTATCTGTGCAATATACATACAAATTCGATCAACTTTGTACTCATTCTTATAAATGATGGAAGATACGATGAGGTTTACCATGGTATTCTCATACCTAGTAAAGCGTGACATGATATGTGCATAAATCCCCCGAGAGTTTTGGCTTGTGAGAATTGAGAATATATATGGTGCAAACCCTGGGAAACTATAATAACTACTACAAGAAACTTCTTCAACCGTTTGAAGAAAAAAAAGAAGAAAAAACAAATGGAGCCATCATCTATGGCATTTTTGAATGAATCAATGAATAGTTTCTTAAAAATATCTACGTCCATACCCGGAATATGTTCAGTGACAATTTATCGTGAGTATTCCTCGAAGTAATTCTTGAGATGTTTCTGGAATATCTTCAGAGAATTATCAAAAGTTTATTGAAACATCTTTGGATATAGTAATGGATTAATCTAATACCAGTGGCATCGTGTTATACACAGCACGAGTGTGACAGTGCTAGCGATTTCTGAACGTTCGATTACTCTTGATATAATCTACCAAAGCATTGCTGAATCTATTGATGATTTTCAGAGCAATTCATATAGAAGTCTCTAGATGTTCTCGGCTGATTCAGAACTGCCGTAGAAATTTGTGGAAGTAGTTCTTAATAAATTCCAGATAAAAAATTTAATCAAATTCCTACTGATGTTTTGTAGCATTATTCATAAACACATTTGGGGCAGATTTACTGAGAATTTTTTTTTTTTGCAGAATCGTTGAAAATATTCCAGTATAACATTTGATGAAGTTACTGCGCAATGAAACATTTTCCAATCATCTCCTGTTTCTTCTGAAAGCTTTGGCAATTTTCCGTGCCACTTCGGTACAAAGAACAAAAAAAAAACTACTCAAATTGAATTTTTGCTGCTGATCCTTTCGTTATCTAGAAATAGTTGAGAGAATAAGAACAACCTCACTGGTTGTGAAGGCAAGCAGTTTGATCTATTTTTGTAAAATTTGTTTAATAAAATTGATTTAAAAAGGTTATATAAAGGATATTCATATTTTTTTTTAATATGAATGATAATGAAAGTTGGTATTATTTTTCAAGAAACCCTGCAAGAACTGCTCCGCCTATTCATGTAGATTCCTTCAAGAGTTCATTCATGTTTCTTTCCAGAAATCCCAAATTTCCTCCGAACAAATCTATTTCGAGTATTTCATTCAAGTATTACTCCTGCAGTATTTCCAAATATTTATCAAAAAGTTTCTCGAAAAAAAAAGTTTTCAAACCAGTTAATACTACACACTTACACAAGTTGTATCATAGAAATACCTCACTGATTTATATTTTAGAAACATTTCCTTGGCATTTCCCTGAGGCATTCCTGGAAGAATACCTAAAAAAACTTTCAAGACATACTTGACAAAATCTCAAAGAATTACCGGAAAAATTTCTGTAGAAATCTTAGAAGGAATCTCTGGAGCAATTGCTGAAGGTATTTTTTTGAGAAATCCCCAGTTGAAGTCTTATATTAATCCTACAAGACAATTTTATAGGAAATCCCCAGAAATTTCTGGAAAAGTTGTTGATTGAATTTTAGAAGACGTTTTGCCCGGGAATCGAAGGAAGTCCCAGAGAAATCGATGGATGAATCACTAGATAAAATCTTGGAAGGGTTATGACTCTCTTGAAAAATTTCTCAAAGAATTTTTTGAGGGATTCAGAATTTTTTAAGGATATTCCTTGGAAAAATCCAGGTTATATTGTTAAGGGAGCTTAAACACAATTCTTAGAGAAATTTCTTAGGAAAATTCATGGAAAAATACCATGGGAAATAACCCTGAAATAAACTCCTTTAAATATTTCCGTTGTAATACCTGAATATTTGAGCGAATACCTTAATAAATTTCTGATGAATTCCTACAGATAATTATGAAAAAAACACATCCAGTAATACTTGTCAAATGTCACTCTTATTAGGTTCCGTTTTATGTTTGGTATCTTTTCGGCATAGTTTGTGTTCTTTTTAAGGCTCTTTTTTCAGGAACTTAGTCACTACTAGCCCTGTAAAGACTGAAAATCTTCTTAAAAATTATGTTATTTTTCTGTTGAGCGGATAAATCACCTGAAAATATCGTTAGAACGCTTAAAAACAGTAAAATATCCTCAACTCAAAACGGACCAAAATGTCACTTACTCTTCTTTGCGTTTGCGCCCCTCAAATAAAGTAACTTTCAATTTCCAGCCTAGCATTCCATAGGGTTAACATTTTTCTTAGCTCCACTGTGCTCAAAATATTTGCCAACGTTTGTCCTACCCATGGTTTCGAACGTGGCCGCGCCACTGGCAGTGGCGCGGGAAGTGGGTAGGACAGGTAGGACATGTCCTACGCACAAAAACGCCTGGGTAGGACAGCCAAAGGGTTGTCCTACCCATGATTTAACAAACAAACAAATAAAATAATGCTTTAGAAATTTTCATAGTGATCTTATTAAGAAATTTTCAGAGTCCCTTGCAAGGATGTCTCCAGAAATTCTTCTAGATATTTCTCTACCTATTCTCCCACAAATTATTCCAACAATTATTCAAAGGATGCTTAGAAGAATTCGCTCCAGGAAATCCATTAGGACTCCAAAGCTATTTCATTGATTTTTTCCAAATTTTCTAGAATTTCATCCAGATATTGTTTTACTTATCATTCAAACGAATTCACCAGTAGTTACTCTAAGAGATGTTCCAATGATTTCTA
Organism: Aedes aegypti; assembly: GCF_002204515.2. NCBI lineage: Eukaryota > Metazoa > Arthropoda > Insecta > Diptera > Culicidae > Aedes > Aedes aegypti. Next base: position 37,286,552 of record NC_035107.1, on the reverse strand, counting down.
CAGTATATTTTGCGAGAAAGTTTATTCAAGAGTGTTTGAAAATATAGCCTAAGCATTTTTTTTTTCAAGAAGCCCTGCGAGAATATTTCCGCCTGTTTATGTCGATTACTTCAGAAATTCATCTCATCCTCCCAAATTTCCAAAATTCCTTGTCTTTTGAACAAATCTATTTTTTTTTTCTAGGAATTTTCCAGCATTTCATCCAAATACTCATGCCATTTTACCAAAAAAAATTCCATGCAGTTTTCAAAAAATTATTCAAATTTTCTAACCAGTTTGCACTACAGCAATTTCTCCCAATAATTCCTCCGATAATTTCTGAACAAATTTTTATGAAGATTTTGTCCAATATTTTTCGAACAAATTCTAGAAAAAACCCTGTGGAATATTTGTTAAGTAAAACTTACACAAGTCTTCAGAGGTTATTCTAGTATTTTCCTCAGAAATATCTCTCGGATTTATTTTCCAGAAAAAAATCCTAGGCATTTCCTTGAAGACATTCCTTCAAGAGATCTTTAAAAAAATGTAAAACCTACTTGAGAAAATCTGAAAGAATCACTGGAGGAATTTTTGTAGAAATCTTTGACGGAATCTCTGGAGCAATTGATGAGGGTATATAAATCCTAGTATACAATATTAAAGAAAATCCCTAGAAATTTCTGGAGAAGTAATTTATTGAATTTTAGAAGATGTTTTGATCGGGAATCTTGGAGAATGTCCCAGGGAAATCGATGAAAAAATCGCTGGATAAAATCTTTGAAGAGTTAGGACTTTCTTGAAAATGTCTCAAATGTTGAAATTCAGATGATTTATGAAATAATCTTTGGAGAAATTCCATTTCTGTGGTACTCCTTGGGAAAATTGACATTCTTGAGGTATACTGTTATTGAAGAAATTCCCTAGGAAAATTCGTGGAGAAATTCTTTGGGAAATAATCACTAAATGAACTCTTTTAAACATTTCAGGAGTATTATCTGATCATAAGGGCAAATACATGAATATATTCCTGATGAAATTTCAAGCGAAAATCATGAAAAAAAACACATACAGTAATACTTGTCGTAATGGCACGAGGAATTCTCGAAAAAAGTATTTGATTTTAGAGTAATATATGTTCTGATGCTAGTTTTGGCCTCTTTTTAATTTCTTTTAGGTTTCTTTTTTCTAGCAAGAGGTCTATAATTTCCTATTTTAAGGCACTCAGTCGCTATCAGTCCTGTAAAGCATGAAAATAAGGTTGTATTTTTTTCTGTTGAGCGGAAAAATCAACTGAAAATGTCGCTAGAACGCATGGAAACAGTAGAATTTTTCCATTCAACTCAGAACCAGGCAAAAAGTCACTTACACCCCTTTGCGTTTGAGCCTTTTCGAATAAAGTGAACTTCAATTTCAAGCGCTAAAATTTTTCTTAACTTCACTGTGCACAAAATATTTGCCAACGTTTGTCCTACCCATGACTTCGAACGTGGACGCGCCTATGGTAGTCGGTGAACTGTCAAAACGTATGGGAAACAATGAAAAACGTAAATTACTTGCAATTAGGAAACTGAATCGAAAAAGTAGTGATGGGAAATCAGGCGTAATATGAATACATAACTTTTTGTGTTTAGTTCATTGTGTTTTCTTTGCTTCAGGATTCCGTTTTTACTACCACTGAAAAAGAGTCATCTATTGCCTTTTCAGTTTTGAATATCGCCCTATTATGGCTATAGTACCAATAGTGGGAACAAAAAGAGATTTTTCTTGCTATTTCACCAGAATATAACGGATAATATTAATAGGAATGATCATATTACATCCATAATTGGTACATCTACCCTAAATGTAAAAACAATATTATTCAAGTCAAAAAAACATTGATTTTTACTTAAATTATTAAACTTTGAATTTGTAAATTTATAAATAAAACTAGTGATCTCGGAAAACTTCGTCTTGCCATCAAGTAGGCTGTCAAAATTCTATGGATCGTCCCATACAAAATTATAGTTCTCGTGTTTTCCAACTTTTCTGATAAATATTCTAGGGTTTTTATACATACAAACAAGTCGGAACCCTTGAGGAACAAAACGGTGAAATAATCATTCAAAAACGTTGACCCGTTCGTAAGCCATGTCGTGACATACAAACACCATTCCATTTTTATTTATATAGAAGAAGAAGATAGAAGATAGTTTGGACACAAATACAATATAAAATTTACATAACTATTTAAAGCTTAAAAAAATCTATAAAATTTCTTAGAATTACGGTTATGGTTCACTAATGGTGGTCTGAACGATACATAATTTTGTGGCACATGGGTGTAATTGAACCAGATATAGGGCCAATAAAATTTCAACGTAGCCATGTAGTATTTTAAGGATCATCTTTTAGCAAAATTGTTAAGGTCGTTTATGGTCTCAAAATAGTGATCTGAATATCATGGAATTCTGCCGCACAGAAGAGTTATTAAATCAGATTACTAGGCGAAATTGTGAATACATTTTAACTCATAAAATTCAGTTCCTCAATTATTCAACCGATTGCTTGAGCTTTCATTGAAAGGAAATACAGTCGACTCTCCACTTCTCGATGTTCTATATCTCGATATCTCTCCCTATGTCGATGATTTCTTCGGTCCCTTCATTCTGCATACATTTTCTCTCTCCATATCTCGATATCCTCCTTATCTCGATATCTCCATATCTCGATGTGTTCCTGTTGATTGTTTGTTCCCAATTTTCTCTCTAGAGAGAAAATATATAGATATATGTCGATATGACCATTATCGATGGTTACTAGACCAAATTTTTGGCTTTCAAAACATATAAGGAACGCGAAATGACGTCTGATTGTTTATTATTTTCTTGGTAACGAAGAGGTTTTCAATCTAGTATTCATTTAAAAATTTTTCTTTGTCTCGATCTCTCCCTATCTCGATGGTCCCTTCGATATCGAGATGTGGAGAGGCGACTGTAGTTGTACCAGATTTAAGCGTTGGCGCAATTCTTCTGTAACCTTTCACGTTTTTGTGAGAGGTAAATACATATGTTTATTTTTTTCTTTTTTGCACAAAGCTAATCGAATAGCTTTGGTTTTAGGTCTGGTTTTAAGAAGCGACCCAAATCTTATCAGAAAAGAATCAGTCAGTGAAAAGATAGTCTCACACATCTTGAGGACTGCTTGGCTTCAATGGTAAACAACATGGATCACTGGAAAATCCGCAATATTCATAAAAATTGTCAATTTATATAATCATCCAATCAGGACTGCCCATGGACAACTACAACTCCCTTGGAAAGATCCGCAAAACTGGGCGTAAAACATAATCCTAGACCACTGTGCGTTTTTTTAACACATAAAAAATCATAATTATAGAACTTATAAAATTTGTAATACACGTATAATTGGGGGCCTTTCTTAGCCGAGTGGTTAGAGTCCGCGACTACAAAGCAAAGGCATGCTGAAGGTGTCTGGGTTCGATTCCCGGTCGGTCCACGATCTTTTCGTAAAGGAAATTTCCTTGACCTCCCTGGGCATAAAGTATCATCGTACCTGCCACACGATATACGAATGTGAAAATGGCAACTTTAGCAAAGAAAGCTCTCAGTTAATAACTGTGGAAGTACTCATAAGAACACTTAACTGAGAAGCAGGCTCTGTCCAAGTGAGGACGTAACGCCAGGAAGAAGAAGAAGAAGAAGTATAATTTGTATTGAAATTAAAGACCACCTTGATCACCGAAGTTTATTGCAAAATTAATCAAATTCATTATTATACAACGTAAAGGATGAATGTCAACATAGATAAATGTCATGACAAGACATTCAGAAGATTTGAAAAAAAAACTACGTTTCTAAGTTGATTTTTACGAGATGACCATTATTTACGGTTGCTTCAGATCCTCCTAAGAGCTTTATAGTGGCCACCTATATTCAATAACAATCCCAATCATCCGTTTTGTTGTGTAATTGATTTCTGATATGTTTTGAAAAAAAGCGCAGTGATCTAGGATGATTTTCACGAAATGACCATTTTTACAGATGTTCCGGATATTCCAGAGGCCATTATTGTGACCACCTAGGTCCATGAACAATTCAAATAACCTATTGCGTTTTAAAATAAGGAATTCTGATGAGTTTTCAAAAAAAAAACTGTCTTGGATTATTTTCATGAATTGACCATTTTTACGGATATTCCGGATTATCCGCTGAGAACCACGTTGTTAACCATCGAAGCCAAGTACAGTGGGATTCCGTTTTTGGCAACAAAGTTGAAATTTTCAGTTGCCAAAAACGGAACCGTGCCAAAATCGGAACCCATATTTCAAATTTTATTTTTCAACTATTGGTTTTGAAAACATTATTACAATGTTAATACCGTAATCCGGGGTAACATTGATCAGCGGGGTAACATTGATCGGGATGACTCATCTTGTTAAATGTTCAAATAAGGATTTATTGATGAAACGTTTTCGAACCATGAATGGTGCCTCTCTTTCGTATATTCATAAGTTAATGATAATTAAGGTTTTTGCCAAAATTGCGTTTAGTTCATGCGCAAATTTGTCAACTTTTTGAAACAATGATTTCTATCATTTTCACTGACACTACCGAAAATTCATGTCTCACATGAGTTCTGCAGACGATGTGATCAAGGAAAATGCGGGTGTTACTAAAAATGGCATCGCCGAAAACGATTCCGTTGTCAAATCTTTCATAAGTTTATTCAATTAGGCAACATTAACTAATTACTATTACGAATGTAGAATTTCATGACGAAATTGCCTACTTATAGGCGTATTCCGCTGTTCAAGGTGTTTTTAATTTTGAAATAACTCAAAAAGTAAATGACTTGTAAGAGTTTGGTCTTCATATTCGGCTTCAGGGGCCCTGATTTTAGTAAGTAACGACATTTCCAATATTAGCGAACGTTGTTTATTTGGGTGATCAATGTTACCCCATATCAGCTGAATCAAAAAATCACTTAAAACATTTATTTAAACATGTTTAAATCTTTCGAAAAACAAAATAAAGTACATAGTTAGGAGTGGTGGGTTCCAGTACTTGTTTTAAGAATATGAAACTTGTAACATTTGTATTGTGAAATAAAAAATTTAAGAAAAACTAAAAAAAATGATCAATGTTACCCCGGATTACGGTACATCATTTTTATGGAATCATAAGGCGTTGAGACTTCGAAAAGGTTCACTTCGAAGGATTTTCCCGAAGGGTTATACTATGCTATGAATCTATAGCTCCGTAATATTAAATCTGGCAAACGATTTTCTGGTCGCGTTTTTACGCCTCAACGTCTTCAATTATTTTTTAGAAGCTTTATGCATAATTTTTTTTATAAGAGGGCCTTGTAAAACCAATAATCGCATAAGTGACTTTTATTGAAGAACTGGACATTTTCTTAAAACTATGAGAGAAAACGAAAACAAAAATGTTTTCTTTTAGAGACGTATTTACGAATCAAAAGCGCTGGGTATTGCAAAACGGCAAGACCTTTTTTTCTAATTAAATGAACCTTTAAAATCAATTTAACTTTTGGACTTTAGCATAAAATCTGAAAAATTCGGTAAGTTTAGAATTGCTTCTTCAATTTATGTTTCTGATAAAATAAAGCATTTTATAATGAATGGTTGACTGTATCAAAAGGGCAAACATAAACATGAGAAGATGCATAAATGGCTTGTAATTGTGTAGAATTTAATTTTTACTTGAAATAATGTTTAATTCAGCTTGATATATGTTTTACACCTGCCTTATGAAATCAACTGAAATTTACAGGATCCTGTTATGAAACCTCAAGAACCTTATAGGAATCTTCAGGTTCTCATAAGAAATCTACAGAAAAAACGCTTGAGCTCTGAATCATCTTGCCAAGCATCCGTAAGATCTCGCATAGAGTTCTCAGGATCTTGCTAAGGATTTTGCTATGAGTTGACATCTTGGAATTCCGCTGCGATGTTGCCGTAAATTCTCAACTCTCAGATGAAAAAAAATTAAAAGTTTATTATTATTAGGCTACCACTAGCACACCTCAAATTCCTCTGGGAACCTTTTCAAAATCCTCAAGCTTTCGCCGGAAATATTAAAAATACCACTAGAAATTCACATTATCCCGCTTAAAATTTACAAGACGCCCTAGAGTTTATTTGGAATCACCAGATTTTGAACATAATCCTCCATAACCAGTTATACACTCTAACGATCCCTCAAGAAGCTCTCAGTGTCCACTTGGATATCCTCATGAATTCGTTAAAATTTCTGAAAAGTCCCACAAGAACGAAGAATCCCTTAAGAATTCTTCAGGGTACAGTTAGGAAACTCATAGACTCAGCATGCAAGGAACATTTTGATGATGTTGAGACCCGTATCCTTGATTAACAATCTTGTATAGAATTCTGGATCGTCTCTTAACAAATCTAACGCCTCGTAGAGTCTATAGAAAAGAGAGAACGTAGCTTTAAATAGTTGACGCAGAAAGATCAATATACACACCAATACCACAGACAAAAAGTAAAAATACTCTCAGTCGTATTTATCGCACGCTTCAATGATATTATTGAAAGTAAATTGTAGTTTGGACTGTATTCGCATTTGTCATGCTATTTAATGAAATTTAAAAACAAGTTATGATACACGACATTTTGCTGTACATACGTGTATCTATTATAGTGTGTTTTTACATACGCAATGTATATAAATCCAAAATAATAAAGACAGCGAGACAAAATTTATGATTGTAACTCTGTGTGAGTCATAGATTTTTCATTGCTCTTTTGTCGGTGCTGGTGCTTTGTTCGAACAAGCTGTTCCAAATCTGAAGAACAGATTTTTTTTTTATTGTATCACCTATGGGCAGACTCAAGTGGGCTGGTCACTCAATATGAATGCCTATGAAAAAAGAATGATCTTAAGTTGAGATACTGGTGGAGATTATTGATCTCATGATACGTTGCCTATGTATGACCAATGACCATTCTGAAGTAAATAAGCGCGTACGCGAGTCCTTAGTAGTTGGTGAGATTTTGGGAAACATCGACGAAAATGGAGATCTGGAATGTAATCGGTGTGAAGTTGACATGCTATTCAAGTGACTAAAGCAACAAACACGATAGTATTTACAAAAAATTACAAATTTTAATGGTATTGAAAAATGTTGCCAAAAACGGATCCATTTTGTTGCCAAAATCGGAGCATGCCAAAAACGGAATCCCACTGTATTCCACAACATGTGAGAGACTTTTCCTGTACTAAACGGCACCTGTCTGATAAGATTTGGGTCACTAGCCAACGAGTTCATTAAAAACCAGAGCTACTTGATCAGATTTGAGTGAAAAACAAGAGAAAACAGACATACCCACATTTTTCAAAAACGGGGAGGGTTTTAGTGGGGTGGCATTAACGCTGAAAGCTAGTATAACTATTTCCATCTACTAAAAATCGAAAATTCCGAAAATCGGTTGTAGCATTGCTGAGAACGAGCATTTTGAAATTTGTAGTTTCATCCTGAAAATTTACGGTTAAAATTAACGTAACGCGACACCAAAACTTTGCACCTAGTGTAACTTTTCGAAGAAAGGTCTGATTTAAAATCTTTTTTCGTGGAAACACGTATCTTGACGAGTAGGAAGAGAATCCAAAATATAAGAGTTCTATAAGAAGTATTTATTTTACAATATCAATGTTGGCGCGAAGGAAATGCAGGTTACCCTAGATGAGGGCATACGTTGTTTGACCGGTAGAATGACGGAATGTAAAGTAGTTGTTGAAAGAGATAGAGTGAATTTAGAAGCAGTTTAATTTAATAAAGGTTTGAAACCAATTAAAGGGGCGTATAGAAGCACTGATAATTGTAAATAAGATTACTGTTGAAATAGTGATAATATAATGAATAAATATTTGCAGTTCAAGCTGATCATCGAAATTTAATGTGTTTTGATCTGCTCTGAAATACAGTGCACTGCTTGTGGTTGAACCATCGCAACAATCAAAAATAAGGCAATTTTCGTAACGCGACACCATAATAATGTGACTATTTGAAAAAATACGTTTTCAAAGAACCAATAATTCGTTTGAAAAAACTAAACCCGCACACAACAATGTCATCTAATACCCTTCTAGTTAACGGATAAGACAATCATATTACACTTGATAAACTATGATACAGGGCTTTTATAAAAAAAAGTTGTTTAATGTCTCACTTTCTCACCAATAAATTATATAAACTTTATATAACTTTTCAGGTATGTTTTTAACTGTATTTTCAATCAAATTTATGTTTTTTATACAATTCAACATATTGTCTTTCATGTTCTGCATAGTTTTGGAAATATTTCAGAGTTTGAATTTTTGACATCTTGGCGTAGATGTGCGTGGAATATATCATATATGACTCATTATGTCAAATGTCCGTCAATAGAAACTAAGGTTTAAGCATGGTTCTATGACCTAAATGAATCCTTAAATTGATCTTTAAAACCGTAATAAAATTTATAATATTTTAAACCGTAATCAAGCTGAAATTACTGATAATACTACACTTTTTTATATTAAACTTTGGGAGGGATTATTAGAGTATGTTTAAAAACTACAAATGAACTTTAACACTTCACTTTTTGCAAAAAAAAAAAAAAAATTAAAATACTAAAATCACTAAGGTGAGCAAATACCTTTAAACTCTAATATGTGTTGCTTATCTTGACAGATAGGCCTATTTCGTCTGCGACTTACAGACTTCTTCAGTGTCGAGTGCTCGACACTGAAGAAGTCTGTAAGTCGCAGACGAAATAGGCCTATCTGTCAAGATAAGCAACACATATTAGAGTTTAAAGGTATTTGCTCACCTTAGTGATTTTAGTATTTTAATTTTTTTTTGCAAAAAGTGAAGTGTTAAAGTTCATTTGTAGTTTTTTACTGATAATAGCTAAACGAGGACCAAGTTCAACCTTTATTCGTAAAAAGCCCATCTCATCATCATACCTGCGACCAGGCAGCTTTCATCCTATCTCAGCGGACTAATGTTTGCAAATGAGGAAATTTGAATAAAATAGATATTTCCCAAATGCCACAACGGTCGGTCCAGTTTGGCGGTCGTCAGCTCGCCGATAGTACAACTTCTCAATGACACACAACGCCGGCAGGAAAAGTTGGAGGCTATCGGACACACGACCTCCAGACAGACAGACAGCTGGAGTTGAAATTTAGATTAGTTTCCCTGGTTTGTGTGCTTGTGTGGCGACTAATGCGAAGACTATCACATCATTATCCCACGCGTGGCGTTGACCACCGGGACACAGGAAGAAGCACCGCCGGGTCAAATGGGAAATTTGTGTTATCGTCACCGGTGGAAAGTTCGGACACGATGAAAATTATGCGTGACACATAGAGGAAAGGTTTGCGTGACACAGTTTGAAACTGAAAATGGAAATAATATGTTATCCATCAGCTACGTTGACTAGAATACTAGAATTAGATGGGTATTTGTGATCGAAATAGCTGCATCACGAGCTTAAAATACGTGTTCGAAATAGTTGGATTTAATGTTTTTCGTGATGTGAATTTAGTTCAAATTCTCACAATCTTTTCATAATTCTCTTTCGAATCTTCACAGGGTTCTCATCCAAATCATTTCAGACAACTCATCAGAATTTTCTAAAAAATCTCATTAGGAAGATCATCAAAATTCTCTTAGGATTGTCATCAAAACACTCTCATGATCCTCATCTGAATTCTTGGTTCTTGTTAGAGTTCTCTCAGAACTCTCGTCAGAAAACTCTCAGGATTCTCAACAGAATACTTGCTGCATTCTTATCAGAGTATTCGCATTAATCTCATCAGAATACTGTACGGGTTCTTGTTAGTGTCAGTGTCCTCGTAGAATTCTCTAAGGATTTTTATCAGCATCAGGTCAGGATTTGTATCAGAATCCACTCATAATTCTCATCAGAATTCCCTGAAAGTACTCAACAAAATCCTTCCCGGATTCTCATGACAATCATTCAAGGATCATCAAAAACTCGTCAGAAAACTTTCAGAAACTTCCAGGAATCTTATCAAAACCTTTTTAGGGAACTCATCATATATCTTTTAGAATTATCATAAGAATCCTTCTGAGACTCTCTTCAGAATCCTTCCTGAACTCTCATCAGTTCTTTCAGGGTTCTTACCAGAAATCTTCAGAGAATCTAATCAGAATCCATTCAGGGCTCTCATCTATAACTATTGCGGGATCTTATTAGAATGCTTCCATATAAGGATCTCTTCCGAAATCATTGCAGGATCTCATCAGAACCCTTCTTTGATTGCCATCAGAATCCTACCAAGAGTCTTATCTGAAAATTTTCCAGCATACTCATCTTAAAACTTCCAGGATTCTCGTAGGAAACCTTTCAATGATCTCAATAAACTTTTGAAGATTTTCATCAGAAACCATCCAGGGATCTCATCATAAATCATCCAGGATTGTCAACAGAATTCTTCTATGACTCTCATCAAAATGCTTCTGCTATGACCCCTATCAGAATCCTTCTAGGATTCTTCACAGAAACAGGATTCTTAACAGAGTTCCAGTATAATGATCAACGAATTTAAAAATGCAACATTTTAAAGTTAAAGTTTTACGAAACAGTTGATGCAAAACTTCTTCAAATTTTCTGGATTTTTTCAGAATAATCATAGGAATCGCAGCAGAATCTCTCATCAGGATTCTAATTATAATCTCACAGGATTATAAAAAGAATCAAGCCTCTCAACATCAAGATGCTCATTAGAATTCTCTCAGAGTTCTCATCAGCAAACTCTCAAGATTCACAATATACATTTTAGGATATATCATAATGCTATCACAATAATGATAAAAATAATATCATAATAATGATAGGTCATAACCCTATCAAGCTTCTCCTCAGAATGTTCTAAACATTTTTATCATGATGTTTATCAAAATAATCTTGGAATTCTCATCAGAATCCTTTTCGGGTTTTCATCAGAATCCCCTTGAGATTCTGATCAGAATCCTCCCAGGGTACTCATCAGAATTCTCTTCAAATTCTCATCAGATTACTTTTAGAATCCTCTGAGGATTCTAATTGGAATTATCTTAGGATTCTCAGATATTTTTTAATCTCAAAAATCCTCCTATAATAATTATCAGAGTTCTCTTAGGAATATAATCGGAATCCTCTCAGGATTCTCATCAGCATTCTCTAAGAATTGTCTTTTGAATCCTCTTAGATTTCTCATGAGATTCCTTAACGATTTTCATCAGCATCCTCTTATGACTCTAATCGGAATTATCACAGGATTCTCATCAGAAAATTTTCAGAAATTTTGGGATTCTCTCCAGAATCCTCTTAGGATTTTCATCATGAATCTTTTAAGGATTCTCATCAGAATTAACTAAAGATTTTCATCAAAATCTTCTAAGAATTCTCAGAATCAGAATTCAAATGGATTTTGGATTTTGGATTTTGGATTTTGGATTTTGGATTTGATTTGGATTTTTGGATTTGGATTTTGGATTTTGGATTTTGGATTTTGGATTTTGGATTTTGGATTTTGGATTTTGGATTTTGGATTTGGATTTGGATTTTGGATTTTGGATTTTGGATTTTGGATTTTGGATTTTGGATTTTGGATTTGGATTTTGGATTTTGGATTTTGGATTTTGGATTTTGGATTTTGGATTTTGGATTTTGGATTTTGGATTTTGGATTTTGGATTTTGGATTTTGGATTTTGGATTTTGGATTTTGGATTTTGGATTTTGGATTTTGGATTTTGGATTTTGGATTTTGGATTTGGATTTTGGATTTTGGATTTTGGATTTTGGATTTTGGATTTTGGATTTTGGATTTTGGATTTTGGATTTTGGATTTTGGATTTTGGATTTTGGATTTGGATTTTGGATTTTGGATTTTGGATTTTGGATTTTGGATTTTGGATTTTGGATTTTGGATTTTGGATTTTGGATTTTGGATTTGGATTTTGGATTTTGGATTTTGGATTTTGGATTTTGGATTTTGGATTTTGGATTTGGATTTTGGATTTTGGATTTGGATTTTGGATTTTGGATTTTGGATTTTGGATTTTGGATTTTGGATTTTGGATTTGGATTTTGGATTTTGGATTTTGGATTTTGGATTTTGGATTTTGGATTTTGGATTTTGGATTTTGGATTTTGGATTTTGGATTTTGGATTTTGGATTTTGGATTTTGGATTTTGGATTTTGGATTTTGGATTTTGGATTTTGGATTTTGGATTTTGGATTTTGGATTTTGGATTTTGGATTTTGGATTTTGGATTTTGGATTTTGGATTTTGGATTTTGGATTTTGGATTTTGGATTTTGGATTTTGGATTTTGGATTTTGGATTTTGGATTTTGGATTTTGGATTTTGGATTTTGGATTTTGGATTTTGGATTTTGGATTTTGGATTTTGGATTTTGGATTTTGGATTTTGGATTTTGGATTTGGATTTTGGATTTTGGATTTTGGATTTTGGATTTTGGATTTTGGATTTTGGATTTTGGATTTTGGATTTTGGATTTGGATTTTGGATTTTGGATTTTGGATTTTGGATTTTGGATTTTGGATTTGGATTTTGGATTTTGGATTTTGGATTTTGGATTTTGGATTTTGGATTTTGGATTTTGGATTTTGGATTTTGGATTTTGGATTTTGGATTTTGGATTTTGGATTTTGGATTTGGATTTGGATTTTGGATTTTGGATTTTGGATTTTGGATTTTGGATTTTGGATTTTGGATTTTGGATTTTGGATTTTGGATTTTGGATTTTGGATTTTGGATTTTGGATTTTGGATTTTGGATTTTGGATTTTGGATTTTGGATTTTGGATTTTGGATTTTGGATTTTAGATTTTAGATTTTAGATTTTAGATTTAGATTTTAGATTTTAGATTTTAGATTTTAGATTTTAGATTTTAGATTTTAGATTTTAGATTTTAGATTTTAGATTTTAGATTTTAGATTTTAGATTTTAGATTTTAGATTTTAGATTTTAGATTTTAGATTTTAGATTTTAGATTTTAGATTTTAGATTTTAGATTTTAGATTTTAGATTTTAGATTTTAGATTTTAGATTTTAGATTTTAGATTTAGATTTTAGATTTTAGATTTTAGATTTTAGATTTTAGATTTTAGATTTTAGATTTTAGATTTTAGATTTTAGATTTTAGATTTTAGATTTTAGATTTTAGATTTTAGATTTTAGATTTTAGATTTTAGATTTTAGATTTTAGATTTTAGATTTTAGATTTTAGATTTTAGATTTTAGATTTTAGATTTTAGATTTTAGATTTTAGATTTTAGATTTTAGATTTTAGATTTTAATCGTCTGAGAATTCTCCTCAGAATCCTGATACGATTTTCATCAGAATCCGTTGAGAATTCTTCTCCGACTCCTTTTGGGGTTCTCATCTTCTTAGGATTCTGATCACAATTCTCAATGGATTTTCATCAAAATCGTTCTAGAATTCAAATCAGAATATTTTTGAAATTTTCATCAGGATACTCATCAAAATTCTCTTAAGATTCTCATCAGGATCCTTTGAGGATTCTTATCGGAATTATCTTGAGATTTCCATAACTTTTATGTATGAATCTTAAGAATCCTCATCAGAATTCTGTTAGGGTTCTCATCAGAATCCTCTTCAGATTCTCATCACAACTGTCTCACAAGTCTCCAGAATCCTCTCAGGATTATCGTCAGCATTCTCCTAGGGTTCTCATCAAAATCCTTTTAGGATTTTCATCAGAATCCTTCGAGAATTCTCCTTAGAATTCTTTTAAGATTCTCATCAGCATCCTCTTAGTGTTCTCATCAGAATCTTTTAAGAATTTTCATCAAAATTCTCTCAGGATTCTCATCAACATTCTTCGAGAAATGTCTTTAGAATCCTCTTATCGATTCTCATCAGAATCCTCTTAGGATTCAAATCGGAATTTTCTCGAGATTCTCATCTGAAAATATTCAGGAATCTTAATAATGCTCTTAGAATACAACCCAGAATCCTCTTAGAATTCTCATCGGCATCTTTTTAGGGTTCTCCATCAGGATTTTCATCAGAATCACTTGAGAATTCTTCTCAAAATCCTCTTAGGATCTTAGGATTCTCTTAGAATTCGCAACAGTATTCTTATAGGATTCTCATCAGAATTCTCTTAACATTCTCATCAGAATATTCTTGGGATTCTCATCTTAATCTTCTTCGATTTCTTGAAATTCTTAGATTCTAATCCAAATTTTCTCAGGATTCTCACAAGATTTTTTTATGAATCGCAAGAATCTCCTCAGAATTCTCATCAGATTCCTCTTAGGATTCTCATCAGAATCCTTTAGGGATTCCCATCAGTATCCTCTTAAGATTCTCATAAGAATCCTTTTAGGATTTTCATTGAAATCCTTTTAGAATTCTTATCGGAATTCTCGTAAGGTTCTCAGCGGAATCCTCTTAGGATTCTCATAAGAATCCTTTAAGGATTCTCATCAAAATCCTCCTAGGGTTCTAATTACAATCCTTTTAGGGTTTTTATCAGAATCCTTTGAGAATTCTCATCAGAGTCCTCTCAGAGCATCCTGAGCATTCACAGCATTCTTTAAGGATTATTTTTAGAGTCCTCTTTGGATTATTATTATCCTCTCAGGATTCTAATAGGAATTGTCTCAGGATTCTCATCAGAAAACTTTCATGATTATCAAGCATCTTCTTTGAATTCTCATCGGAATCTTCTTAAGATTCTCATTAGATTTCTTCTACAGTGAAACTTCCATGAGTCGATATTGAAGGGACCATCGACTCATGGCAATATCGAGTCATGGAACAGAAATCCTTCGGAACGCTGTTTCAACGGACCATCATAGTAACCATGAAATTCGGTTTAGAGTGTGGTTCCATGAGTCGATATCGAGTCATGGAACATCGACTCATGGAGGTTTTACTGGACGATACTCAGAAACATCTTAGAACTAGAATCGGAAGTATTCGAATCGGAATTGTCGATTCTCGCCAGAAAGCTTTCATAGATCTCAATAAAAATTTTCTGGCATTTCCATGCTAAAAATTCTCATCAGAATCTTTACACTCTCAAAGAAATCTTGCCAAGGTTTTTAATCAGAAACCTAACAGGATTTTCATGAGAAATTTTTCATTCGTCTCCAAAGAAATTGGTTTTACGATTTTCCTCAGAATCATTAAGAGATTTTATCAGAATTCTTTCAGCGATCTCATCAGAAACCTTCCTAGGTTCTCATCAGAATACTATGTATATGTAACATCAATAAAAACTTGTCAGGATTCTAATCAGGTCTTTTCTGGATTATCATCCGAAAGGTTCCAGGACTGTCATCAGAATCCTCCCTGGACTTTCATTATAATACTTCGAGGTGTCTTAACCGAAACCATTCAGGACTCTCCCTTCAGAAACCTGTATGTATTCTCATCAGAAAACTATCAGGGATATCAATAGAATTTCCAGGAACCCCATCAGACACCTTCCAGGGATCGCATTATAATTTTTTGCGGATTGTCATCAGAATTCTTCCTCAACGTTATGATTCCAGGATTCCCAAAAGTAACAATCCATGATTGGCATATAATCCCTTACAGGATATCAGGAATTTCTTGAAAAAAAGAGAAACTTTGTAACCAAACCAGACTCCCAGTAAAATGATCGACTGGTGCCAAAATACGGCCAATGCATCTTTACGAAACAGTTCGGTTCAGTGTTTCTCATGATGTCAAACCGTTAAAATTTGGTAAGTTTTGGTATATTCAAAAGTTACGAACAGCATCTAACTAAACAAACACCAAGAATTACAAAAATTGTTAAATGCCGGGCTACATAACCCTTCACAGTGAAGTTTGAATTGTCTAGTTAGGACTAAATACTTCTGGCAGCCAATTATGCCATAACGTTTAACCTATTTCACCAACCCAATCAGCTTGTTATGCACCACAGTATTCCATTGCAACAAACCAAACAACTCTTCACTAATGAAACGCAAAACTTCGTTGCCCCAACCCTTTGGTTGTTGCAAACATATCAAGCACAACTCAAATTTCTCCGAAGTCAGAACTATGATAATTGCAAACCAGAAAGGAAAGCACTTATTAAAGAGGCACTTGCACAATCAAGCAGCTTTCCCCCCCATCAAAAGTTCGAAACATTAAAATCGAGCCGGCCCTCAAGTACTTTGGTTGGCTGTTGCGGTTGTTGAGTGGCGTCATCTTGACGAATGAGGTGCACTTTGGTGGGAGATGTTTTCAGAGCCATCAATTAGACAATCGACCATTACAGTAAGAGTTGTAGATTGTTGGAACTCCCAATTATCAGAAGAAATTCTGAATTATCATAGTTTTAGTTAGTTTGATAATCAAACACCCTAAAGGTTTTCAGCTTGTGACGATATGTTTGACAAACACTGTACCATTAGGTAGCTGTAAAAACAATTCAATCAACTTTCAAGTGATTACATTCCAATTGGAGATGGCTAGTTTGTCTAACGATCGGTACTTCACTTCTGCACTTCCCATAGTTTTGCTAATAAAAGGGTGGTGGCCAACAAACTTAAAGCTATAACAATTGGATGAATAACATTCCCCAAATGGATTTCAGAGCGAGTGTTTGTAAATGTATTATTGCTTCTCAATTCGCGCCATCTATTGAATGAGGAGTGAGGAATGATGATGATGATGATGATAATGTAGGAACAAAGTAAGTAATTTTTTAAAAATATGTATGTTATTATAGTAATGACCCAATTTTGTCAGCCCCCGATTTTGTCTCCCCCCGATTTTATCTACCCCCGATTTTAGCACCTTTTTTGACCCAATTTTGTCTACCCCCGATTTTAGTATCCTTTTTCCCGATTTTGTCAGCCTAAAATTTATATTTTTTTTATTAGACTAAATACATCTATACTGGCAATATTGGGTGCATAAAGTGAATTATGACCTGGGCCACGTCTATACAATCATCTAAAGATCCTAAACCTAAACCAGTCGCAAGGTGTTATCCCGATATTAGCTCTTTCCCGATTTTGTCAACCCTAAATGCAGCATGGGGCTGATCGGGACATTACTGTATTAGTAGGTGAAATCTCAAGGACAACCAAGGGATGAATGAAAGATAATATGAATTTATTTGTTCATCGAAATCAAATAGAAAAAAACGATCTTATTATTATAAGAGTAGATCAGGAGGAGAATGTAGGGATTGAGAGGGGTATTGGAGAAGATATAACTTAAGCAGAAGGGCATATAGTTTCAGTAACAAGAAAAATCTAAGCAAACCAAACGAGAAGAAACGAATGACACGCCAGTCTTGTAAAGTGTTTTGAGCGATGAGGTTATGCTGGAATTGCTCCTGCTGCAATTCCACTGATCGAGTCATTAGCTTTGCATGTGCCGGTTCCTCCCTCCGAACATTACACTCATTTTGTTGTTTTCCATAACATAATTATAACAAGATTTGTTATAAGCAATTGCTCTCAAAGTATGTATAACAAACTGTGTTATAATTATGTAAGTGAAACAAATTTGAAACAGCCTTTGTTATTAAAACTGATTTTGTTTTAATTATGTTAAAATTTCCTCCATCAACTCAAAGTGCTTCTAACAAAAATGAAACAAAGTTTGTTTTTTTGTAACAAATCTTGATAATAATGTGCTACAATTTTTTTTTGTAATCCACTGGTCGCGAAGGAGATTCACGGAAGTACTACTGAAGCAATACTAGGGAATATCAGAGGGATTAATATAATAATTTTGTTTGTTTACTGGTATATCGGCCAATTTTTGGCCCAAAGTAATAGTGAGCAAGGAGAAGAAAGCAATGAAAACTAGACCACTACAACTAACCAGGTCCGTACCTGGGAGGGAGAAACCAATACAAAATTTCTGTACGTCATAGTGAGCCGGGATTCCGCTGTCACGAACTGTCACTGTGAGCCCAGATCTCAAACATTTGACTAACATGAAAAAAGCGCGTAACTGATTAAAATACATTTTCGTATTTCTTCAAAAGTGATAAAAATCGAATGAAAATCAATTCATGCACATAACGCAAGTAATGTCTCGTGAGCACCATTCAATGTGATTGAACATAAAGCATTGAAATACGCATCGTTCTACTTTTTCCAAGGAAAATGAATATTTAGTGCATAGAAAACTGTGGCCCTTTTTTCATGTTTGTCAGAAAAGATCGAAGGTGCACAACAAAAGGAAACTACCGATTTTCTCGAAGCCTGCCTTGATTGTTGTTGGCAAGCTGGAGTTATCTTGCAGTTCAAAATAACGTTGTCTTATATTTCGTGTGTAGTATCGGTGCCTCCCTCCCAGGTCCGTACCATTAGTTGAGGTTAGCTTAGGTTAAGTTTTTCCTCAGGACACAACGGACGAATCGGGTTACTTCCCTAGGATGTGAAGTGCTGATTCCATGGATATTCAACTAGTTGGTTTCGGAATAATGTGTATCTAATATTGTTTTTTGTTTAATACATTTGACATTCTGCTTCACAGTGGAGTAATTTGTTCCGATAGTGGCCAAAGTTATTGAACTGTTTCCGTGAAGATTGTCGTGCTCAGTAAAAGCGAAGATGGTGCTTCGGGTCACCATAGAAATGTGACTTAATTCTTTTTACCATAATAACTTCCAAATGGTGGACCGAGGAATCTGTAGAGCTGTTGTACAGTAGGGTAATTCCACAGTGGGATAATATTTCAGTATTTCGTTTCTAGCAATTATTGAGCTGATTGTTTTAGCTTTTATTGGTGGGAAATAGTTGTACCAGATTTAAACATAGGCGCAATTTGACTGAATCCTTCCACGTTTTTGTGAGATATATATTTTATGAGATTTTATATTTTCTTCTATATTGTGATATAAATATTTGCTTTGCTTTTTTTGCACAAAGCTGATCAAATAACTCTGGTTTTTGGTCTGATTTTTAGAAGTGACCAAAATCTTATCAGAAAGGTGTCGGTCGATTTATGGATAGCTTCAGGCATATTGGGGACTACTTGGCTTCAACCTCATTCACTGGAAAATCCACAATACAGTAATGTCCCGATTTTGATTTTTTTTTATTTTGCTGCATTGTAATCGGGAAAAAAATCGACTGGTTTCAAGTTTCATTTTAGCTTAATGATTTAGTTTTATGATTTTGATAATATACACATTTTTTTACTTCCATTCTCTATGTACCGTAATCCAAGGTAGCAAAGATCAGTTTCTTGAACATATATTGAAAATTTCAAATTTTAAAATTTCGCTCTTTAGATTATTGTATAGACGTGGCCAATATCATAATTGACTTTATACACCCAATATAGACGTGTTTAGTCTGATTAAAATAAATTTAAATTTGAGGCTGACAAAATCGGGCGAAAAAGGACGCTAAAATCAGGGGTAGACAAAATCAGGGGTTGAAAAAATTGGGTCATTACTGTATCCATGAAAAATATTAATTCTTGGAAATCATCCTAGACAGTGACAGTTTTATTTTGCAAACTAATCATAATTACTTATTATTCAACACAAAGGATCGTTTTAACATTCATAGACCAATCTCATAACAAGACATCCTGAAAAAAAACTACGTATATCTAGGTTGATTTCTACGAGATGACCATTATACGGTTATTCCAGATCCTCTTGAGTGCTTTATTTTGGTCACCCATATCGATTAACAATCCAAATCTCATCCGGTAAGTTTTATAACTATGATTTCTGATATGTTTGGAAAAGACCGCTGTGGTCTATGATGATTTTCTCGAAACGACCACCTAGGTCCACAAACCATCCAAATAATTGTGTTCTATAACAAGGAATTCTGATGAGTTTGCAAAAAAACGCAGCTGTCTTGGATTATTTTCATGGATTGACCATTTTTACGGACGTTCCTGATTATCCACCTGAGACCCATGTTGTTTACCATCGGAGCCAAGTGTTCCCTAAAATGTAAGAGCCTATTCCTGCACTAAACGGCACCTGTCTGATAAGAATTGGGTCACTAGCCAACGAGTTCATTAAAAAACCAGAGCTACTTGATCAGATTTTAGTGAAAAACAAGAAAAAACAGACATACTCACATCACACAAAAACGGAGATGGTTTCAGCGAGGCGGTACCAACGCTGAAAGCTAGTTTAACTATTTCCTTCTACAAAAAGCCAAAAACTTCGAAAATTGGTTGGAGCACTGCTGAGAACGAGCATTTTGAAAATTGTGGTTTCGTCCTGGAAACTTACGGTTTAAATTAACGTAACGCGACACTAAAACTTTGCACCTAGTGTAACTTTTTGAAGAGTGGTCGGAATTTAGCTCTTTTTTATGGAAACACGTATCTTGAAGAGTATGAATAGAATCCAAACTATAAGAGTTATATAAGAAGTATTTATTTCACAATGTCAAAAATTAGGCGAATTTCGTAACGCGACACCATATTAATGTGACTAGTTGAAAAAGTACGTTTTCAAAGAACCAATAATTCTTTCAGAATAATTAAACCCGCACATAACAATGTCATCAAATAATCTCCTAGATAACGTATAAGCGAATCATATGACACTTGATAAACTGTGATTCAGAGCATTTATAAAAATGTTGTTAAATATCTCAATTTCTCAGCAATAAATTATATCAAGTTCATATAACATTTCAGGTATGTTTTTTATAGTATTTTCAATCAAAATTATGTTTTTTATACAATTCAACATATTGTCTTTAATGTTCTGTATAGCTTTGGAATTATTACAGAGTTTGAAATTTTGATACCTTGGCATAGATGTGCGTGGAATGAGACGGGGTTGGTGGTCTGATGGCCACCGCTTCTGCTTCATAAGCAGAAGGTCATGGGTTCGATCCCAGGCCCGTCTCTTTCCTCGTATTGCTGTGTGCATTTGAAATGCAAATATTAAATGCGGGAACACCAAACGCGGTAAGATTTTTCACAAGAAATGCGATGTGAAAGAGAGATTTTTCTTGCTAGGGCGGCGGTGATTTATTTAATCGTTGCTAGGTGTCCTTTGATTGTTTTGTGTTACCGCATTTGGAGGACGTTTAGTCTAGTTTTGCATCCCAAATGCAAACAGCAATACTTTGTAAATATATATCTCTCACTTGCTTCTATCTTCCGTTCTAAATCTATCACACTCAAACTATTCATAGCAAACGCTAGAACCAGAGACGGACAAGAAACCGTTTCCCTAACGCTTCCATTCTTCCACGCGCATGCCTTTCCTTACGCCTGATACATAGGCAGTCTGCTAACCACAAAAGCAAACCTCTCTGCCATGCCTTTCCCCCAATCCATACACTCCCGCATGAACTGGCGTAGTTGCAGTGGAATATACGGTCTACGTGGGAGCTAGTATAATGCATCATCAATTCCTCCCCCTTCCCCACATTGGTCTGCATTCTGACGTGGCAGGAACCATTGTCGCTAAAAATAGAAGATCACCAGCACTTATACACTGAGCGAGTCTGTTAGTCCCAAGCAGTCATTCGGTTGGTTCCTTGTGTAAGTGCAGCTGATCTGGCGATACTGGAGTAGCATGCACGGGCGGCCAAGCTTGGCGTAGATGTGCGTGGAATGTGTCATAAATGTGTAGTTTTCCCAATGAGCTTGGACTTGATCGGCCACCCGTGGTTGCTACTCCAGTATCGCCAAATCAGGTGCACTTTCACAAGGAATAAACCAGATGACTGCTTGCGACTAACAGACTCGCTCAGTGTATAAGTGCTGGTGATCTTATATTTTTAGACAACAATAGCGCCTGCTACGTCAGAATTCATATCAATGTGGGGAAGGGGGAAGGAATGGATGCAGAATTTAATACTGGCTCACAGTAGACCGAGTATACCCCTTTATCTATGGGTAATGGTAATTTTATAGTAAGAGGCTTTGCTTTTGGTTAGCAAACTACCTATGTATCAGGCGTGCTAATGATGGAAGAATGAGCTTATGCATCCTATAAAACGTTTGCCCTTTACTGTGCGCCCTGTTTTCAAGTTGCTAGTGAGAGAGAGCGAGACAGCACCAAAACACGGCGCACAGTAAAAGTCAAAAGATCAAAAGAATTTATTTATGGCGTACAGATTCTCATGTAGGGGGATTAGGGGCATGCATAATGAACATACGGGGCGAAATGGACACCCTCTCAATATCTGATAATACGCATACGTCATCAAAAGTTCATTCACTGCATGAAATCTGTATTGCATTTGAAATGTTTGACGGTATAAAAGTTTATTTTTTGCTTCAATTGTTCTTCAAAATTTGACTTATAATTTTTCTCAGTTTCAAATTGGCATATAAGCAAGACCGTGGAAGAATCTAATTTTTGAGCAAAGTAACGAACCCAGAAAGGTTCTTTTTAGCTATTATGATTGAGGGAGAGCGTTTTTCCATATCGGAATGATTGACAGTCATTGAATATTTTGGAATAACTAAATTTGATGCAGGTGTTCATTTCGCCCCGATACCTTTTTACCAGCCTTGTTTACGACCCAATTTTCTATCTTGCTATTCTGACATATAATATGATTTTTATCACTATGAATGAATGTGGCACGTCGTACTAACATCAAACTTGAAAACTAGCCGGAGGTAAATTAAAAACATTGCCATTTAATGGTCTTAAAACGAACATTTGCTTAACGTGTCCATTATGCCCCTAATTCCCCTACGCGAAGGGAAACGGTTCCTTGTTCGTCTCTGGTTCTGGCGTTTGCAATGAACGAATACTTTGAGTGTGATAGATTAAGAGCGGAAGGTAGAAGCAATTGAAAGATATAATTAGAAAGTACAAGGAAAGGGACGGGCCTAGGATTGAACCCATGACCTTCTATTTATGAAGCAGAAGCGGAAGCCTTTGGACCACCAACTCAAAAAAAATGTAGTTTTTCCTATGAAGGAAAAACCACAACTAACACAAAATTTCCTGTAGCCCATTTAAGCCTGATTGGATTTTATGGTTGGGAATGTCAAACTTTTCCATCCCTTTTTTTTCATTGGCTTCTGCTGAAACAGCAAAGAGTAGCAACTTTTGTTGAAATTATTAACCTATGCGCCTGTTTCCTCCTCCTCCTCCTCCTCCTCCTTCCTAAACAGAACATTCCAACCACGCGTTCGATTGATCTAATCTGCACTGAGTTCAGCTCCATCACCAGAGCTGTCAAACACCTGCTGCTAATTTGGTTTCAGTTTTTTCATGCCAGTTTCGGAAGCTATTCATGCGGTAGATCATATGAAAAAGTTTCACTTACTCCCACGGGGTCCACAGTTGGCTGATCCCGGTGATACTTTTTTCGTCGAAACCGTAGATAAATGGGAAAAAAAAAGTTAGCTTGCGGTTGGACTTCGGTACGGTTTCATTCCGGTTGGCATTGAGTTTGTATTTCTGCGAAGCCAATCAATAGTGGTAGCATATTCGGTTGATTTGCGACATGTGCGATACCATTTGTCGTTTGATTGACCGATATAATTTTGAATAGGAACGGTCTATCGTTGAATGCCGGGAGTTATCTTGCTCTCAATGTCAGAGATTAAGCGCACACTACATCCTGTTTCAATAGCAAACTGCCAATTGTGGGAACTGCAACAATATTCAAGATGTTCAGAACGACTATATAGGCCGAGAATGAGTATCTTAACTAGAATCCAACACTAATATTAACTAACAAAATGCTCAATTTAGACAAGCTGTAACTTTGTTCTCGTATTAGTGAATGAACATCAAATAAGCTATACTTCGTTAACACAAAATAACATATGTTTTAAATATCCTGATAAGAATAAGTCACCGAATGAAATCTACAAAATAATAGTTGTTTTCGCTTTGAAAAGACAGCAGCAAAAATTTTCTTAAAGTTATAAAATTGTATCCGTAATCAATACGCAAACAAAAATAACGATGGTCAACTTTAAATTTAAAATCCGATCGCCCATCAACCGTGGAAAATTTTATTAACTCCATTGATTCGATTACGAAGAGCTCAAAAAAAATCAACTCGGTTTACGTTTATTTATGTGCGAATCCGTGATTTGAAGCCCACAACAATAGCCCCCAGGAGAAGCACTCGACGCATGAAAACACATTCTTGCAAACAAACAGAGCAGAACAAATACATATTGAATGTATCGAAGGGAGAAATCTGACACCCGGAGGGAGCTAACCAACTCGTTTTCAAAATGCAACGATAAGAGGATTACCAATACGCAGCGGCAGCTGCAGCGGAGCCTCCAAACACACTTTTCAACACATCATTCGATGGAATTGGCGAAAGTGGATCCTCACTTTCCATTGGGATAATGTTGTGCCCTTGAACCTCCGTTTACGTAGCTTCTGTTTATTCCATTTCCAAATTACCTGAATCTATTCACGTTATACTAATTATTTGTTTTGTTTTTTTTTTATTTGAGACTACATGACGTTTGTTTACAATGTTTTTTTTAATTCGAAGCATTGCTCAACCAAAAAAATATCTTAAGGAAAAATTTATCCTTGAAATGATCTAAGATTTCTGTTTTTATTAACCCTTTGAGGTACGGCGCCGTTTCTCAAATTAGGTAACGCTCGAAGGGGGATGGGGTAGACTCTAGCATTACGACTCAAACATTTTTTTGAAAATTTTCATACAAAATACGTTACGGAGGGTGGGGACAAAAATTAAAATTTTAGAGTTACGTAACAAAAGGATACTGCCTATAGGTACCGTCTTGTCTCAAATTCCGAACAGACTCATATTCCGAACACTCGGTTTTTCTATGGCGATTTGGTTGAAATGTTTCTCTAAAATATGTCATCAAATTACAAGGAAATGGCAGACAATTGCAATTCAATTTTCACGTCTTCCAATGTATTTTATATCTCGGGAGTAGTGATGATTCTCTAGTTCCAGACCACTAGAACTAGCTCAGATTAATTTGTTTGCGAATTGATTCATTTGAATACGATTTATTCGTGCTGTTCGGAATTTGAATCAAGGTGCTCGGAATATGAGACAGAATGAGCACAGTGTTCGGCATTTTAATCAAAATGTTGTTCCATATTTTTATGTAAAAACAATACTAAACACGTTTGAATAAACATTTTTATCGGCACACTCAACAGCTAACGGTTAGGCTTTGCGAAGAAAATAAAATTTTCACAAATATCAGCTAATTTATGTCTATCAGATGCAGTGACTTCAAACTGCTGACCTTAAGTGTTCGGAATATGAGTCAAAACGGTATTCATTTGAATACGATTTATTCTTGCTGTTCGGAATTTGAATCAAGGTGTTCAGAATATGAGACAGAATGTACACTAGAGTGATGCAAATTTTGAAATTTTGGCTCCCCTATGCTTACACGGTTTCAATTATGGTAAATAGCATCCTACCAAAATTTGAAGTGATTCGGAAGAAATTTGTCTGAGCACACGCCATTTGAAGTTTATATGGAGATTACTATGGAAAACGCCAACCTTTTGTGTTCAGCCCCCTATCTCGCCGTCATAATATTTTATGGAAAAGTGAACAAACTCTACTCATATGAAATTCTTTCAGCTACAACTTTGCCGAAGACCACATTTCGATTGGACGTCAGGATAAATTGCTATTCATAATCATAAAGTGGGTTTGCATTTTGCGTGCTTAACCAACTGCTCGGCAGGCAACAGTGGTGCTCCTGGTGGAAAGAATAGATCAAAGTATTCCAGGCTACTATGTTCTACAGCAAAAAAGCAGTGTTGCTCTGAAAATAATTAAACGATCATCTCAGCATGATTTAGACTTTGTTATCAATGATAACAAATTATTCTTACGTCCCATCAAAATGTGGACTTTGGCAAAGTTGTAGCTGGGAAGATTTCACATAAGATGAGTGTGTTCACTTTTCCATAGATTATTATGATGAGCAGTTAGAGGACTGAACACAAAAGGTTTGCCTTTTCCATAGTAACTTCCATATAAACTTCAAATAGCGTGTGCACAACCAAATTTCTTCCGAATCACTTCAAATTTTGGGAGGATCATTTTCATCATAATTGACATCGTTTAAGCATAGGGGAGCAAAACTTGCATCAGTCTAATGTACACTGTGTTCGGCATTTGAATCAAAATGTGTTTCCATACTTTTACGTTAAAACAATACTAAACAAGTTCAAATAAACAATTTTATCGGCACATCCAACATTTAACAGTTGGACTTTGCGGAGAAATTACAATTTTTACAAATATCAACTAATTTATGCTTATCAGATGCATTTGAAGTCACTGCTGACCTTAAGTGTTAATCACGGTTATATCGCAATACTGCGCGGCTTATTGCAAATCGTATTCAAGATCGTATCTCAAGTCGTACTACTAATCCGTACTGTAATATTAAGTTAGGTTTAAGTAGTTGCATGTGTTTTAGTTAAGAATTATTTTACCACACTAGCTTGTAAGATTTGCCAACTTTAGGTTAAGCGTATGTTAACGAGTAACTGTGAGATTCCTGCTAAATCATACATCATATCAATGCGAATTACACCTTATGGACACTTCATAATACTACCTCTCGATTGTAATAATATATTCAATTAAATTCAATTCACGATAATGATAATCGATTGCAAAATCCAAATTAATAATAATATACTTAATAAATTTGTCTGATCCACAACTTATAATAATTCTCACGACATTTGTCTCCTATCTATCGTTCCCTACATAAACTCACCACTATGACAGTGTAGGGAGCTGTCATTCCGACTCTAGCTGAACCCAGCGATGAGGGGTGCGTTTATCGGTCGTCTATAGACAACGACATCGTAGAGGCGCGCTGGCGTGCATTCGCCAATAGTCCCCCCAGGTACGCTGGATACCAGGACAGCTCAACGCGCCGTACATCTAGCACGGCCAATTTTGCTACCGGACGTTCATACACGCCGGTTGCTGTTTTCACCGTCGCAGATCTCGGTTGACCATCTCGTCCAGGGTGTGTACAGATGATTCGGCCTTTTGGCCAACAATTCCGAGGCAGTCTAGGGTCTACAATCACTACCACATCGTTGTCCTCTACTGGCTTCGTGTCGCTAAACCACTTAGTGCGGCGAGTTATTTCGGGTAGGTAATCGCTAATCCACCTTTTACAGAACCGGTTGGCTTGTACTTGTGACAGTCGCCAACATTGCCGTAGAACATCGCCGCTGTCGTCAATAGTACAGAGTGGTTTCACCCCATTAGATGACCCTAGCAAGAAGTGGTTGGGTGTCAATGCAGGAGCTGAGTCATCGTCTACAGGGACATGTGTCAGAGGTCGTGAGTTAACGGTGTTCTCTATTTCGGTTAACAAGTTACGCAGAACTTCGTCCGTCAGCTTTCTGGTCAGAAGAACGGCCATCAAGTTTTTCTTCACGCTGCCTATCAATCGTTCCCAACTACCACCCATATGCGGTGAAGAGGGGGGTAAACATTCCCAGCTGGTTTCTGAGTCTATGAACTCGTCCATCAATGCTTCTTGGTCGACTAATTGTTGCGCTTCTTTGATCACTCGATTTGCCCCTATGAAATTCGTACCTCAGTCACTGTAGATCGTCCTAGGCTTTCATCTTCGCGAGATAGGGGTTCCTGGGGTAATATGCACCACTTAAGGAAAATGTGCCGAAATGAACACTATAAAACATGCAATGTAGTGTTCTAGTACACGAATCTAGTTGGTTTGGCTTTACCCTACATGGTGTTTAGCGAATTTTCATCATAATAGCATAAGCTTTTTGGAAAATTAAACTTTTTTCAAATACTACTTTTGCGTGAATTAAGATTGACGCGGGGCACGATGCACCGCTTTTTGGGGCAGAACGCACCACAACATTGAGGCAAGACGCACCTAAACAAAGGGGCATGATGCACCATCGTGTTTCAAACGTAATTTAATTTATCGTAAAAACACGAGTTTTGGATGATTTTCGTCTACGAGATGATACAATTGTGCATAAATACGTTAGTAAAGACTTCAAATGACCCAACTTTTATGATTGTAGTTTATTTTGAAGTGGATCATTCTGCCCCGACCAATGGAGTGCATGTTGCCCCAACCGGGCGCTTAACAGAAAATGTTATGGAAAATAGAAATCGTTGTGTTATTTCGCCAAAACATGTCATCAACAACTTACCCAGTCTCTAATGATCTGTTTTATGGTGAAAGGCTGTAAAAATTCTCAATTCATCGATTTTAAAACATCAAATGAAATGATCGGGAAAGTTACATCAGAATCGTGCTTTTCGAATTTATTGTGCTATCTCCCTGTTAAGTTTTTCAAAATGTATCAAATTCTCAGGGTGTTAACAATTTGCAACGTTTAATCAATCCGCATAGTATTTTCCTCTCAAAACTCGTTAATTTCAGAGAAATTGACAAGGTGCGTTTTGCCCCGGCAGTACATATTACCCCAGGAGCCCCTAAAATTACGCAACGCCATGACGCACGATCCAGTACTGAGGGAATGTGCGATTTCAATATGGATTGCCCGAGTCGTCATACAGGTGGCTAGCATACCCCAACGCTTTTCTGTTCGGCGGCCGATTACGATTTCATAGGGCCCGAAGAAATCTACCCCGACATGCGTGAACGGACGAGTAAATGCATCGAGGCGGGCCACTGGTAAGTCAGCCATAATCGGTACTCGTGGGATTACCCGGTCGTTCTTGCAACGTTGACAATCGTTTCGAACTTTGTTATAGGCCATGCGAAGTTTCGAGACACTGTATTTTTGACGAATCTCGTTGATTACAGTTTCGTGATTCTGGTGGTTGTATTTTTGATGATAATGTGCAATTATTAACTTAGTAGTGGGATGGTCACGGGGTAGTATAATCGGGTTCTTAGCCTCATCGGTCGCGTAGTCACAGTTAGCGATGCGACCTCGCTGGTCCCAAACTGGTCCAACCAAGGCGATTTTTGGTACAGCGGACTTGTTTCGGGCAGAGGCGTACTGTGTAACTTCGTGTTGTCCTGCGCTTTTTGGAGAAGGATGATTTCGTCCGAATAACTTTCCAGCTGTGTTTGGCAATAGATGCATGCTTCGGAAAGTGTCATTTCTCGGTTGGAGATCGGACCACCAATGACAATTTCTTTTGAATTTTGAGTTTGCAGTTGATTGGGAATCTGCGTACAAGTACGATGACTCTAACTAATCGATTCCAGCTGGAGAAATCGCTGAATTGCATCACAGACGCAGGTTGGACAAAGTGTGTCATAGCACTCGGGCGAAGTTCAAGATCAGCAGTGTTTGAATCATGCACTGAACTTGGCCAGTGATTCTCCGGATGATACAGGAATTTTGGACCGTTGAACCATCTCGCTTGAGGATTGAGATCTGGCGAACATTTCCATTTCGTTCCGTCATCTGCAACGTTGAACTTCGTGGGTACGTATTTCCATTCAGGAATCTCTGTCAACTCCAGAATTTCGCTTATCCGGAAAGCTACGAACGGTGAGTAACGGCGATGGTCAGACTTTATCCAAAACAGAACATCTTGCGAATCTGACCAGTATACTCGACGGGAGATCTGGATCGTGAGAGCCTTGGAGACCGACTGAGCTAATCGTGCTCCAATCAATGCCGCTTGTAGCTCTAATCTTGGAATGGAGAGAAATTTCAATGGCGCGACTCTAGTCTTTGCGGCTACAATGCTGCATTCAACAATATGATTGTCGGCAAAACGTAAATAGCAGACAGCAGCAATTCCATTTTCGCTCGCGTCAACGAACGTATGTAGCTGCACATCTCCACCCGCAGGCAGTTTTTTACTGTGGTAGCACCGAGGAATGGCGATACGTTCAATTTCAGGAAGGACTTGTAGCCACTTTTGCCATTTTCCGAAGATAACTTCATCGACTTTGTCGTCCCAACCGGATCCAGAGCGCCAGACATCTTGGAGCAGGATTTTCAAAAACATGAGAAACTGGGCAATCAGTCCTAGTGGATCAAACACGGACATGAGGACGCGCAACATCTCACGTTTCGTTGGACAACGTTGACCCAGCAGTAACTCTCGTCCGTAACGGTCCCATTCCACTTTGTAAGTAAACATATCCGAATGGGTACACCACCACATGCCGAGCACCTTCTCTGTCGCAAGCTCCGTTGATAGATCGAGACTCTTTTCTTCTGTTGGTTTCTCTTGTAGGGCATCAACTACCCGCTCAGAGTTGCTGACCCAGTTGCGGATCTCGAAGCCCCCTGCAGCGTGCACTATTTTCATCTGCTGGGCAAGTTGAATAGCATCTTCTTCAGTCTCAACACTTATCAGCATATCGTCGACGTAGTGACGTTTGTGAATTACTTCGACTGCTGCTGGATATTCACGCTTGAAGCGCTCGGCGTTCAAATTTTTTACGAATTGTGCACTGCTAGGCGAGCAACAAGCTCCGAACATCATAACTTGCAGTAAATAGACGGAGAGAGTTCCTGTCTCGTCGTACCAAAGAAAACGTTGGCATTGTTGGTCTTCATTGCGCATAAGAACTTGGAGAAAAATTTCTCGCACGTCTCCAGTGAGAGCTACCATTCCTTCCCGGAATTGAAGCAGTATAGAAAACAGTTCGCAGAGTTGATCAGGGCCCTTGAGCAATGCAGAATTCAATGACACTCCATGGGATGATGCCGCTGCGTCCCAAACCATCCGTATTTTCCCAGGCTTATGTATATTGGTGACTGGGAATATTGGAAGATACCACACTCGGGGAAAGGTTTGACTCAATTCCTCATTAGTAAGTTTTCTAGCGTATCCTTTCGCTATGAATTCCGCTATTTTTTGATTGAGAACATTAGCCAACTTTGGATCATTGTCCATTCTCTTTTTAAGGCAGGGCCGTCGAAGGGCCATTGAATAACTTTCTGGTAGACGGATTTCATCGTAGCGCCACAATAGGCCAGTTTCGTAACGATTCTCTCTGAGTGCTGTGCGAGTCTCAAGCAGATTCTGCGCCCACTCTTCTTCTGCGGAGAGAAGACGTTTCTTCGGCGGAGTAACCCCTAGGCTGTCTACTGCGAAGTATTCCTTCATTATCTTGTGTAGATCCTCGTCCTCAGGTGAGTCACAAGCAGATATATGGAATACCGAATGTACCATGTTAGTGGCAATATCGCGAGTTCTTCCACCGCAAATTGTCCATCTAAGCCGAGTTTTGATAGCGATTGGTTCGTGTAGTGATCCTTCGCGGCTTTTCTGGAGAAGGCTGAGGTGTTGATCTTTCATGCCGATGAGGATTCTCGTTCGAACATTATGATAGGAGGTGATGGGCAAGCCCTTGAGATGTGGATATAGTTCCGACAGCTCTTCGAAGTTGAGCGTCTGCGATGGAAGAAGAAGTTCTGCAACTGTGCGTGCCCCGTGCATGACGTACTTCTTGGAACCATTGTGTTTCGCGGTCACCTCATGTTGAACGCTTTTTTATAAATCCTCCCGACGATTCGCTCCTCCAGTCCAAAGCAAGCATACCCGACCAGACGGAAGAAACAAGATTATAACAGAATATGTTCCCCTGATATGATTATTTTATGTCACCAGTTGTTATAAAACATGTACCGTTAGTAGTTAAAATAACAAAAATTCTAACAAAATTTGTACCAAAGTTAGGGATTTTCACGTAACGAATTAGTTTTTAAAAACTAAACTACACAAGATTTATTCACACACAGGTTACTTATGGAACTACCTACTATTACAGCTTGACCAAGAAAGAGAGTGAGCCACGCTGCTGGCTCACTTTTATTTGCTAATTATGCTTACCCGAGGAGGAACAAATAACTCCCCAATAACTTATGCATACCATTTTTTGGTATCATACCAAAATTAGGTATTGTTCAGTTGTCAATACCTCAATTTGGTATTATAATGGTATTGAAAAAAACTTTAAAACAATTAAAAATACTTCGTTGAGGTATTGAACAGCTATTGAGGTCTGCTGGAGGTATTGAACTACAATTGAAAAATTTCATTTTTATATGAAAATCCATCAAGTATTATTGAGGTATTACAATACCTGATCTAGTTATCAGTTTGGTGTTCGTAGAACATGCTTGAGATATTATTTGAGGTATTTTACCTCTTATGCAGGGCTAATTCATACCTCGTTCAGGTATGTAGTATTGGAAATTATCTGGTATGGAATACCTCAATTTGGTATTCAGTAGTTATTTTCTTCTGCTCGGGTACCTAGCGCATTCTTAGCGCCCTAACACCTGATTGGCTTGCCGCGTGGCGTGATTCTACTTGATGCGCGCCAACTGCTCCTATTCGTTAATTCACCTAGCAGGATTTTCCTAACGGCTCCCCGTCTGCTAGAAAGTCGTCCTCGGCTTTCTAAATTACGGTTGTGGAATCAACCTTGGATACCTCGTCGAAGTAACATCTGTGCTGGCCTCGGATGATTTACCTTCTTCCGGTTGTTGTTTAGCATGTGCAGATTGTTGAGATGCTGATGTCTGAATTCCCCTCCAGATAGCGGTCCTCAGGACTCCGATGATGATGGCAATAATAATGATGATCATCAGAGTTGAGAAAGATCCGAAAGACAGCCACCCGAATAAATTAACTTTCCAATGAATGTTGTTGGATGTCAGATTGAGGTGTGCTATGTTGTCCCGGTGCTCCAAGTGCTGCTCCTGTAAAAGCTCCAATGGGAGTCGATTTATCAATTTAACTGGAGTTACCTTCAAGCCTGTAGTTGGGATGAACGATTGAGGTTGCGCTTCGTAAACGCTGTTATCGTATTCCTCGTTGTCGAGCTTCAGTGTACACTGTTGAAATTGTATGAGAAACGATCCTTGAAGTTTACGTTCCTGAGCCGAACAGTTTGATGACATGATGAGGTCTGCGGCATTAACCACAATGTTTGCGTCGTTCACTCTTTTGATGAAATTTTTTCCGTACGTCCGTTCTACATTGCAGTAGGCTGGTTTTCCGGTAATCAGTTGTTCAATGCACTCTGTTAATGGTTCTACTTGGGAGCTGGAACATATAAACAAGTTCTTGCTTTTAGAACATGGAGTTTTTGAAAGATACGGTTTGGGTCCGTCGAGGTAGAAATTTGCACTTAGTTGAATCTTACGATTGTTCTGTACAACTGGTTCGATAAAGTTCAGTTTGTAAACAACGTTCTTGATCCTAGGGATTTTGAGGGTATAAATGATCATCTCTTTGCTGTAGATTACGTACACACTGGCGATATCCAGTACGTTGTCTAGCATGTCTTGCTCGAGGCCTTCGTGAGAAAGAAACTGCTTGGCGGTGAGTAGTTCGCGAGAGCTGATGATGCGGCTGCTGGGGATGTTTTTCCTGGCTAGGGTGATTGCTTCTTCTATGATTTCTAGCTGATAGATAAGTTCATCTAAGTTGAAAATTATATTTACCGAGTCAAATCCATCTAAAGCTCCTGCTGTCAAGTTGTCCTGATATTTGATTAAAGAATTGAGTTTTTCTGTAATATTTTTAAGTCTATGTTCGATTGCTATATTGATTCTAATTTGTCTATAGTTTTGATCAATCAAGGAATTTGTTGTCGCGTTTATAATTTTTAAATCTTCCGCGTCAGGGCTTCCCGAAATATACTTCCAAGCCTTTCCTAGAGTTTCCCAACGTTTATTCCTGTTCGCGGGCTTTACTTTCGATATAATTGTATGCAGTCTATGAAGTTTAATTTTTAGGATGTTACTAAGCGGTTTGTCGTTTTTGATAGCGTCTTGCGCCACATCGTCAATTTCTGCAATGTAGTCTCCTAATTGTTTTAAGTTTATGGGATGAACTATTCGTAGATAACTGTTACTTAGTCTGGCTTCTCCTAGAGGTATGATGGCGATAGGGTTACGGTTTAAGTCGTGTACTCTTATGTCGGTCCAGGTCGTTTGAATCAAGATACATAATCTGAAATCAAATAGAGGGAGAGTGAGCTCTCATCATTACAATGGTTTTTTAATGTGTTTTTTATATATTTTGATATTCGTTGTGTCCGTCAGCGTCTTTTTGTCCTGTTCTTTAATTTCTATTATCCTGTATCTATCATGGTATGGAGACGGCTTGGCTTTTGTTTTAACTAAGATTTCTTGAGACCTAATGTTTTCGTACGCTTTGGATCCTGTAGCTTGTTTTGTGTTATGTCTCCGAACTTCCTGAGAAATATTATCCCTAGCCGTCATAATTGCTTGTTGTTTCATTAAATTTATGTCGTCGAGATTTAGTGAGGTCGAGTTACCGAAAATGATCTGTCGGGGAGTTAGTTGCGTAGTGGAGTGTTTGCTGTCATTGTAAATGGCTGTGATCAGAGATAGTCCCTGGTAGAGTGTTAGCTCGTCCACCTTCTTCCTGTTTGCCATATACATTTCTAGTAGTGTGTTGTGGAACCTCTCGATGATGCCATTACTGTTGCTGCTGCTAGCGTAATGAATGGCAACACCGTGTGTTTCCAGGAATGTTCCAAAATTTTGGCTTCTAAATGAAGTTGCTTGATCACATGTGATCACTTTTGGTATTCCGAATGTTTTAAAATATTCAGTTAGGGTTTCAATAAGCTCTTCCGATGTTTCGTTGCAAATTTTATAAATCTGAGCAAACTTTGAGAAAGAGTCGACGAGCGTCAGAAATTTTTCACCCTCTTTAACATAAACATCAATGAAGATATTTTCGAGTGGTTTTTCGTACATACGTCTTGCGATCTCAATCTTAAAAGGTTTTCGCTCGTATTTCGAAAATTTGCAATCTTCACAGTTTTTTACAAAGTTCTTAATTTTGGGGATCATTCCGGGGAAGAACACTGACTTCTTTACTTCTTCGTACGTAATTTTCCAACTTCTGTGGTTGAAGTTATGACATTTATTAATGAAGTCGGTCTGTTCTTTCTCGGAAATTATGTCCGGAAGTTTTAAATTTGAGAAATGGATCTTCATGCCGGGGTTAAAGTTATTTGAGATTATCCGTTTACAGGATAGGACAATGTTGACGGGAGCGAATATTCCGTTATTGCTTCCTGGGACTAGGCAGGTTTTCAGAATCCTCAAGAGATCCTCCTCGGTATATTCTTTTTGATGAAATATATGCCTTGTATATCCTGGAAATATTGAAATGTTAATATGGGGACTTTTCTTGTTGTCATCACTGACCCTAAGGATTATCTGTAATTTAAATTGGTTGATTATTTCGGGGTCATACGCAGGATCGTTCTCGAAAAATTCATTTTCGAGAACGGTTTGATTATTAAGTTCACTGCGAGGGATTCTAGACAGTCCGTCAGCAACGACATTCTGTTTACCTCTTTTGTAAATTAGTTTGAAGTCAAATTGTTCAAGGTAGAGTCTTTGTCTGGTGACTCTTCCAGTTGAATCGGTTAATTTTAGCTCTTTAGTAAGAGGCTCATGGTCGGTATAAATGGAAAACTCTCTTCCATAGAGATATGGTCTAAAAGTTTTCGCTGCAAAGTAGATACCCAGCAACTCTTTTGCTGTGGCGGAATATTTCTCTTCAGCTTTGCTCAGTGTACGGGATAAGTATGCAATAGGTCGCTCCTTTCCATCCTGTAACTGGGCTAGGACTGCCCCTATGGCAACATTTGATGCATCCGTCGTTAATATGAACGGTTCATCGAAGTTAGGGTAAGCTAATAGGGTATCGGTCGTCATGATCTTCTTAAGCTCTTCGAAAGCTTTCTCATATTCATGCTCGACATCTATGGTTTTTGTTTTACCTCGTAATTTAATAGTCATTGGTTTCGCGATGTGAGCGAATTTGGGAATGAAGCGTCTATAGTATCCTATAGTTCCCAGAAATGATTTCAGTTCCTTTTGACTCCTCGGTAGTGGCCAGTTTCTAATGGCCTCGATTTTCTTGGGATTAGGTTTGACCCCCTCCGTAGTCACCACGTGACCGAGGAACTCAACCTCTTTCCGAAGAAACTCGGATTTATCACTCTGTATCTTTAAGTTGGATTCCCTTGAAGTCTGCAACACCTTCCTTATATCTTGAAGGTGCTCTTCTAATGAGCACGAAAATATTATAATATCGTCCATATAGACGAAACATCTAATATTTAAGTGCTTTCGAAGCACGGAGTCCATTAACCTTTGAAACGTAGCTGGGGCATTTTTCAGACCGAAAGGCATTCGAACGAACTCGAATTTACCTCCATCTACATTGAAGGCCGTTTTTGGAATATCAGCGGGATCGATCTCGATTTGATGGAAACCGCTAGCGAGATCCAGTACCGTGAAGTATTGCGCTTTGCCAAGTCGGTCCAATATTTCACTGATTTCTGGGATGGGATATCGATCGGCAGGAGTTTTTTCGTTCAACTTCCTGTAATCGATTACAATTCTATATTTCTGCTGCCCAGAATTGTCTATTTTCTTGGGCACTACCCAAATGGGCGATGTCCAGGGCGAGCAAGATTCTCTAACTATTCCTGTTTCCAGTAGTTTTTGAATCTGTTCCGCTACCACCTGTCGTAGGTGATAAGGATACTTGTACGTCTTCTGATGGACAGGGGTGTCATCAGAGGTCGTGATTTTATGTTTTACTTGATGGGTAAAGGTTAGTTTTTTACCCTCTTGAAAAAACACGTCCCTAAAAGGACTCAGGGTCTGAATCAGACGAGCCTTCTCTTCGTCATTCAGATGATCACTCGGAAAGTTGAGTTTGGACGGTTTCTCGCTTCTCACTACGAAATCGTCATTACAAAACGGGTCTATTTTCTGTGCAGTTGATGTGGATTTGTTTGAAAGGTGAACCATGGCTTTGTTGCCTTCAGCAGAATACAAACCAGGTTTCAATGTAACCTGAGGAGATATATTTATTTCCTCCTTAATCAAAAATGTGCCATTGCTTGTGGTGCAAATGGGGACGACAGAGTTCTCTTGAATATGAAAGTTGACTGAAGAGGGATAGTATTTTGAAAACTCGTAGGACTTATTGCCAATTGTCAAATGGTGGCGTTTGGTGTCAACCACAGCTTTCATTTTTGATAAATTTTCGTATCCAATAAGTCCATCAAAGAACTTGTGGAACTTAAAAACATAGTATGGCAGTTTCTCGGAGAAACTGTCAGAGAAAAGATTAGCGTGAACCACTTTGTCGATAAAAAATTTTCCGTTTTTATTGGTTACAACGGATGGATTTAACACTGTTTTTGCCCTCTTCACATGTTGGGGGTTAATGTACGATTTATTGGCGCCAGTATCAACTAGGAAATTTAAAATTCCTTTTGTTGTCGGGACACGCACATAGGGAATGAAATTCACGTTTTCATTTGCTGTCTCCTGGCAGTTTGAAAATTTAGTTCCTCATCGGAATATTCAAGTTCATCGTTTTCGGTAGGAACCTCAATAGGGGGCTCCGGTTCATTTAGCTCTTCCACCTCGTTATTATGCGCTTCAGCGCGTGGCTTCGGCTGGAAGGCTGGTTTCTTATACGTGGATTGTTTATGTTGCAAGGTATTGGATTGCGGTTGCTGCTGGCTACTCGCGTTTGCAGTATGTGCATTTTGTCTGAATGGTTTATATTTCCCCGAGTTAGTTTGATTAGAGTACCGTAATTTCGGGTGAAATTGATCATTTTTCACGGTTTTTCTAGTCTGTTTTCTATATTGTTAACAATGCCAAACAACTAAATGCAGGAAAACAAGTACGAAGGTGAGCCTCATCGACTTATGTACCGAAATTTTCTAACAAATGTAATTTTAGTGTTAACAAATTCCTCTAAAATAAATAAATCAGAGAATCTCATTTCGGGGTGAAATTGATCACTGGTCAATGCCATTATTGTTAGTTTCCAAAACAACTCTATATGATAAATTTGAGCTCCCTGAATCCGAATATGCTTGTAAAATTCTTAACAATGCAATATTTATATAAATAACGAATAGTTAAATTTCAAGAATTACGCCGAAAACGCCTAAATGTATGCAATATCCTAAGGAATTCAATGATATTTAACAGAAATTCAATTATTTCAACCATATGAGCAAATTGGTACGAGTTTTGGTGATGAAATCTGGTTTGGGGATATATCTCAAGCATCCTCACAAACTTTCAGGTTTATACCATGTTCAAATCCTTGCTTATAAATAGAAGTTCATATGTGTTTGTCATTACTGCATCGTGCATGATTTTGAAATTTTACGTTATTTTCATAGTATTAATCATTCTTTAACGCAAAAAACTTCACAACACACAATTCGACAATAGTTACGACAAGGAACGTTCATTTACTGCAGCTTACATTGATATTTGCGCTCCATTACGAAAAAATATAATCGTGTGATACGATGATCAATTTCACCCTCCTGATCAATTACACCCGATTTTACGGTACTGGGGTTTATTTCGTGTTTCCGCATTTTGATTCAGCAATACCGCTTGGTATGCTTCTTCTAAATTTCGCGGCTTTGAGTTTCTAATAATAGAACTCAGTGGTTCCTGGATGTTATCCAGGTATTTTGCCACCGTGATAATTTCAATTATTTCATGGCCTGTAAGAGGTTTTGATTGAAGGTTAGCTTTCAATCTTGTGTTTGTTTCTTTTATCTCGTTATAAAAACGAGCATGGGTCCTATCACCCTTGCGCATGCGGAAAAGGGTAAATAGATTTGTGGTGAAATCTTGTTCGTCACCGTAATGTTCGACGAGTATTCTTTTGATACCGTCAATTGTGTTAGGGTTGCCATTAGCACATAATAATGTGCGAGCTTCCCCTCTGATTTTGTTTTTAATCGCCCTTATGTAAAGGCTACTGAGGGAGTATCCCCCATTTTGAGTTTTGACTTTAAAGTCATTATATAGGTCATCGACCTCTTCCAGCCAAGCTGAAAGTTCTTTCTTATTGCCCGTAAATTCGGACAGGAATTTGAAAGGGTCAGGGAGTTTAAATAAATCTCCACCCTGCGAATTCCTAATGGCCATTTGGGTACGCAATTCGGCCAACTCGGACCGAAGATCGTCCATTTCAAATGGATCATCTCTGGCACGCTCTGAGAGCTGCGCTTTAAGCTCATTAACAATCGTTTTGAGCTGCTCAATCTCATCGGTCCTAGTGGTAGGAGCCATTTGAATGAAACGCGTTTGCACTGTATTCACTTAAAAGAAGAAAAAATGTGTGAAACTTACGTGAGTCCAAATAACATCTGTGGGTTGCGATATATGGCGGATATCGTTCGTCGTCCGGTTGCCTTCTGCGTTGAGCGTGTGCCTTCTACGGGTCAGCTTCTGCGTTGAGGCTGGATCTGTTGTTGATATCACTTTTTAAACACCATAAAGCACTCGCGATCCCACTTCTGACACCAGTTAGGGATTTTCACGTAACGAATTAGTTTTTAAAAACTAAACTACACAAGATTTATTCACACACAGGTTACTTATGGAACTACCTACTATTACAGCTTGACCAAGAAAGAGAGTGAGCCACGCTGCTGGCTCACTTTTATTTGCTAATTATGCTTACCTAGCGCATTCTTAGCGCCCTAACACCTGATTGGCTTGCCGCGTGGCGTGATTCTACTTGATGCGCGCCAACTGCTCCTATTCGTTAATTCACCTAGCAGGATTTTCCTAACGCAAATTAAACTAAAATAAAACAAACCCTGTTACAATTATACCAAAATTATTACAAAATGTGTTGCAAGAAAGTTACAGAATAACAAAATTATTGCAAACTATGTTACTGTTTATGACATCGCATATTACTTGCAATAGACTTATAAATGCGATGTCAAACATATAACAAATGTTGTTATAAATGTGTTACTAAAAATATAACAAGTTGATAACAAAGTCATCTTGATAACAAAATCTTATAAACTTCTGCTATTTTTAACTGCAGCTGATAGGAATCTGTTATAATTTTGTTATGTGGTTCTGGTCGGGTAGCGGCATTTCTTCTCCCTCTAACTGCAGTTCATCCGCCAGTTCCTTATCAAGCAGAGTGAGTTCAGACCCGTCATCCAGAAAGGCGAATGTTTCTATAGACCGGTTCTTTCCATGAAGCACTACGGGTAGGTAGCGAAACAGCACCTCACTAGAGGTAGTCTGGTGAGTGTGGCATCCGTGCTCGGCCGACTTCGTCGATGAATGTGGTATAGACTCTGGACGCTGATTCGGTGATGGTTTGCTCACGTCATTCGGAGAAGTATTTGATGACAGAGGTCCGCTCTTTTGCTCGTTGTGCAGATGTGCGTGATGTTTCAGCTCGCAGCCATTTCTTCCACAAAGTTTCGCTTGGCATCCACCACTGTGTTGGCGTAGGCAACGGCGGCAGAGTCCTAGATCTCGAACAGTTGCCCAGCGGGAATCACGAGAGAATTCCAGGAAACGTTCGCATTTGGGGATCGACTTGCAGCTTCCTTTGCATACCAAGCAGCTATCAGCTGCATCCTTCGCGGTGTATGGCGATGCGGAGTGATGGCCAGACGAAGCTTCCTCGTAGTGTGCGTTGACGAACGAATTCTTCTTCCTGGCTGCATGTGATTCGCTACGTACGGCTTTGGATTCAAAATTGATGTTTGGGATGGTAACGGCACTTGCCGCCTCTGCTAGAGAGTAGAGCCAGTTGCTGAAGGATGACAAATTGACCGTCGGTAGTGTTATTCGATATTGCGCCCAATTCAACTTGATCGACGGCGGAAGCTTGTTGACAAGCTGGTGGAGAAAGGTCATGTTGTAGAAATATTCTTCCAAACCACATGCGTCCACTGTTGCACAGAAATTCTGAACGCTGACGGCAAAATCCACGATCGATTCTAATTTGTCCTCTCTCAGTGTTGGAAGCGAGTTGATCTTCGACATCATCGAGTGGACGATAACCTCCAGTTGCCCGAAAAGCATTTTCAGCGTTGACATGATTCCGCTGACATTCGAAGGGTGCAGTAATCGGCTTTTCACCGCTTCATGCGCGCGACCTTTCAAGCTTCGCTGTAAGCGGACAATGTTTTCTTCGTTTGTGAATCCACATAGAGCGGTAGTGCTGTTAAAGGTCGAATAGAGGCCATTCTTCCGGGTTACCAGAAAACGTCGGAATATCCTTAGAAATGGCTTGTCGGGCAGCTAATTGCCTCCGAGAAATAGGATATGAATCAGCTTCTTCCTCTTCCTCTTGGTTATGGTTTCTGAAATCTCGCATTGTTGATGAATACGGATGGCTCTGGTGTTGAACCGCTGATCGATTCGAAGGTGGGACAAACCGTTGATAGTCTGGTACCGACACGTTATGCGAGAACCGACGAGATGGATCCATTTCAATGTTTTGTGAAGCGTTTGGTGCAGTTATTCCGCGTTCGTCAGAATGAGGTAGCTGTGTTATCGAAACTCGACGTGGAGGTTCGGATGTTGGAATCATCCGGGACTGTTCCGGAAACGAAGCTTGATTTGTCGCGCCAAGGGCTAACCGTTGCATTCTGGCGGTCAGTGCCGGTGGATTTATGGGGCAGTTCAGCATGGACTTAGGCGCGGGAAATGGATCAGGAGGATTTGGCTCTGGAAGTGACGACCGAGTGCTACCAATCCGCGCAATTGTAGGATTCCAAACCTGCATCTTACCAGCGAGCATGTTTGGATCCTCGGCCTGAGATACTATTTGCCCATCGCGGTGCGCATTTGTGGCTGCGATCCAATCATGTGTTCTGGATATTGAACCATCATTAGATGAACCGTTTTCGCTTAGAGCCTGCTCCAGCAGCAGATATTTCTGCTCCAAGAATGCCTTCTCTCTCTCTGCATCCTCCGCTGCAATTGCACGTTGTCGCTCTGCTTCACGCCGCTCAACGACCCTCATCTCCTCCAGCATTTGGAGTTTCAGCCTAGCGACGGCTTGTGAGGAGCGACTCGATGAGACCGATGGCGCTTTAGATCCGTTTCGAGATGGTGACACCACCCACTGCATCGAGGTGACAAACCATCCTTGATTTGCTCTTTTAGGCTGATCCGACGCTTCTGCTGCTGGTGAGAGAGTTAGATGAGTTGCTGTCATATCCGGTCGCTGTTGATGCTGGTGTTGTGTTAGCTACTTTTGGTGTTGGTGTTCAAGCTGATGAGTTGGCGGTACTGAGAGCCGATTCTGATGAGATTTGGACGACTGCCCCGACACATCATGGTATCTTTGAAGCAGAGCTGCAGAAGATGTTTTTTCCTGGACACCTTTCGCTGATTCGCATTTGGTACAATTCCAGGGAAAATTCTCTATTTGCTGCGTTACTCCTACACATTGGAAGTGATGCCACCTGGAACACACGTCGCATTGCACCATCTCGGTTGAATCTAGTCCACGGCAAACCTGACATGTTCTTCCGGGGTGGGACTCCTCCGGATTTGCCGTGACCACCACTTGCACACGACCTTTTACACTATTGGTCTCACTTTACCCGACCGTAGGGTTCGACTTGACATGACCCGTAGTTTTCGTATATAAACGAAAAAAAAAAAATGTTGGAAATTGCCAACAGGGGGGAATGTTTTCCGAAATAATAATCCCGGAATAAAACGACCGTCGAATGGTATTTACTCTGATGGAAGGATTATTATTTTCCTGTAATGTGTGCGAATTCATTTGTAAAGGTTTGTTTGAACAATCTGTTATTACTTAAAGTACTAGTAGTCATGGAGTCAATTATGGTTTGTTCTAACTTACGTTTAGTCCCGTCTTCAAGTCATCTAGTCAAGTCTCAGTCTCGTCTTTGAACCAGTCTAATATTGGCCGTAGTTGATAATCACGGTTATATCGCAATACTGCGCGGCTTATTGCAAATCGTATTCAAGATCGTATCTCAAGTCGTACTACTAATCCGTACTGTAATATTAAGTTAGGTTTAAGTAGTTGCATGTGTTTTAGTTAAGAATTATTTTACCACACTAGCTTGTAAGATTTGCCAACTTTAGGTTAAGCGTATGTTAACGAGTAACTGTGAGATTCATGCTAAATCATACATCATATCAATGCGAATTACACCTTATGGACACTTCATAATACTACCTCTCGATTGTAATAATATATTCAATTAAATTCAATTCACGATAATGATAATCGATTGCAAAATCCAAATTAATAATAATATACTTAATAAATTTGTCTGATCCACAACTTATAATAATTCTCACGACATTTGTCTCCTATCTATCGTTCCCTACATAAACTCACCATTATGACAGTGTAGGGAGCTGTCATTCCGACTCTAGCTGAACCCAGCGATGAGGGGTGCGTTTATCGGTCGTCTGTAGACAACGACATCGTACAGGAGCGCTGGCGTGCATTCGCCAACAGCATAAGTAAATAAAAAACATAAACAAGAAACGGGAACGAAATCTTCCTTCCTCAATTGAGTTTGCAAGTTCACGGTGAATTCGGTTTGTAGAAAAGGTAGGTGCGATAAGGGACGAATGACCTTCGGGTTAAAGTCCCTCTCAAACAACAACAACAACAACAACGAAAAGGTAGACAGTGAAGAAAATTTGTAGGTGAAAGGCGTAAGACGACAACTGTGTTAAATAAGGGATTGGAGTTTATCACCAGTAATGCCGTTTTCGTTCTTAGGAACTGGGTCGGTGATCAGCACATAACAAACAAACGTCAAGCACATTGTACTTCGGTCGAACCTGAATCGGGTTGGGGTTTAAACTGTGATTCAGGACGGGTTGCGCCAGTTCCAACCTAGGTTTAAAAACGAATTCGACATAAGTTCGAAAATTTCACTTCGAAACAGAACAGACAAAACAAAAATTCTTTCAGTAAGCCACAAACGATTAGAAGTGAGACATACAGACCATAGGACCGACAGACAACGGACGCACAAAACTGTTTGAGGCACGTAGATCAATACGTTACATCGCCGGAAAATGTAGAAGGTTAAGACAAATTTGGACAGTTTAAAACACATATATGTAATCCATTGATAGACTGTGCGAAGTATCGCACATAAAGCTTAGGAAGGAGGGAAAGGACAGCCATAGTGAGAAGAGAACAAACCAAAATAGTAAGTGGAGATTTGTAACGCACTAAATTTGTACACACCGAAACATAAAATTTAATTACATTTACAGTCTGATCTGCCTAGAGTAACACGGGCTGATTTGCAAAAATCGTTTGTG
Source organism: Aedes aegypti (assembly GCF_002204515.2). Lineage (NCBI taxonomy): Eukaryota > Metazoa > Arthropoda > Insecta > Diptera > Culicidae > Aedes > Aedes aegypti. The sequence continues at coordinate 37,242,453 of NC_035107.1, read as the reverse complement.
CTGCCGACTTGATCCAAATAACGCGGGTAGTTCTGCGATTCAACCAGATTGCGGAGAGTATTCTCATTTTTTGGTATATATAGCATATATGCTCTTGAAAACTTTTGCAACACGGCAAAGAATTGATATTGCCAGATTTATGACTCGGGACTACTGAGACCGTTTTCCAAACTACAGGAAACTTTCTATTAGCGAGAGATTGGTTGAAAATGGGGTTTATTGGCAACTTCACAGATTTAGCGCTCTCCTTCCAAAACGAAGAGGCAAACCGATCAGCGACTTTCATCATTCGACATCAAGGCTCGTTAGTGCAGTTTTTACATCTTGTTCGGTGAAATTTAAGAATGACAGCATTATATCATATGTGGAATGCCACGCTATTGACAGATTCATCCACATTCGCTGATGTCCTATATTGAAAACGTATTTGCTCAGGTATTCGTTTATTCGATTTGCGGCTTAGTCTATTTGATATCGATCTACAAAATTTCATTCAACGTGAGGCTCAAACCAGAGGATTTCCATTACGTCTTGTCTATTTACGTAAAATTCTATTTACGTACCCCCGACCCACAACGTAAACGGAGATTCCAGTGCATCTCGAATTCGGTTGATTTGGGAACGAATGTTTTTCAACCAAAATGAACATTCCGGTGTGTGTGCGATGGGCTGTATCAGTAGGCCGTGAGTATTCGAAATTAAGCTGGGCTGTATATTAAATCTACTTGGTATATTGACCATATTCGAATTTCAACACTTGCTTGCTTCATCACCGACGCCTACTACATGTTTCGTATCGTTGTGGATGAATGCGATTCATTGAAGCAAATATCGTATGATAACTGCCTATGGACCGATGCACGAGTTCACTAATTTGACGTTTGAGCGGTGCCGAATTCATTAGTTTCCATGGTCACCTAAATAACACGGCACCGCTAAAACGTCAAATAGTGAACCCGTGCATAGGTCCATTGTACATACACCGTAGATAACTGTATGGTGATTGATTAAAAGCTGTCGAGAAGAAAGAATTTTTTTCAAATTTCTTTGCAATTCTAAATACACATTAAGAACACAACATAAGCTTTTGACAAAAAATTTTCAGAAATTGCAAAATAATGGTGAATGCATCATGATATGATTTATGATACCCTCAAGTAATATTTTACGAAATTGCTAAAAATTGTGTACGCAACTCGTTACAGAACTCGATATTCACAGCACTCGTCGTATACATTACTCGTGCTGTAAAAATCATCATTCTGCAACTTGTTGCGTAAACTACTTTTTCAAAATCAATTGCAGCAAAATGAAATCAGAAAACAAGTTCGGATTTAGACACATTTCCGTTTTTGGCAAATGAAAATTTTGATTTTGTTGTATCATTTGGCAAGCCCTGGGAAGGCGAGAAAATTTCCAATCCGAAGAAGAGATTTTTGTACAGCTGGATTCGAACCATCGACTCTAAACATGGTCCTGCTAAATAGCAGCATGTTTACTTCTAAGACTATTGGAAACCATGATTAAACAACCACCGAATTCAGCCCCAAACCAAATATTCCACATATAATGAGACGAATGGAACACCGCCATTAAAATTCCAATCATTTGTATCAATTAAGCTGAAATTGGTGTCGATTTGCCAGTGTCATATGCACAATTGAGCAAACTCATTTCCAACACTTCCCCTCTTGATGGATGGCTTCCTTTCCTTTGCCGGATGTCATTCCGTTTCTCTGTTCGACACCGTGGAGGAAATCTGATTAAAAAGTTTGTCTTCGCAATTCCGAAACGAACCTGTTCGACGTTCGTTCGTGTTCGTTGAGGTGAACAAATTTCCACCGCAAACACTGCTGACACACTAGTTCAACCCATTCGTCAGTTTTCTCCCGAAATTGATACTTGACGCTGATGGAGCGATAGAGGGAGAGGAAGAAATACTAATGAAAATTGTTTCCATTCCTTGGGGCCTGGAAAAGCTCACGAACTTTGGTGTCCGGAGCCAACACAAATGAGAAAACTTTTTGCCACATAAGACAGTGCCTGAAATTTCACCAACTTTTGCGTGGAAAACTAGCCTTCCGGGAAAATCTGAGAAATATTTCTAGCTGCAGACAATTAGCGATTGATATCAACTTTTCTCTCCACGATTGTGGTTTAAGCTTAACATTTTAAACAATGCTTATATTGGTTCTGAACTGAGTTCAAGATTCGATTTCATTTGACGGATTTCACGCCAACTCGACAAAGGGATTGGCAGTACTCCTTCAGAATTCAATGAAACTTTCTGGGTGTGAAGACTATGTGAAACTAAGATACTTTACATACTTTGTTTTTTCAAAATCGATCTAGACTAACATTTGGAAAGGGTCAAAGTTTTTTTTTACTTTTTTTATAAACCCGTATAACTCGAAAACGGTAAGACCTACAAAAAAGTGTTGTATGGGGACTGTCGTGAAATTTCCTGAAGTTTTAGAGAAAAATATTGAAAAAAAAACACATTTTCTACACTGAAAAAAAAAATTCAAAGCTTTAAAGTCGATTTAAAAAAAACGACAGATTTTGATCATCCTTAAGCAAAAAGTTTCGTAATTAAATTTACTAAAAGTCGTCCATACATTGTAAATTGGGCATATTTTAGCTTAGCTTAGCTTAGACTGACTACACATATCAATGGTTGCTATTCCGTGATTGACCGAAGTCAGTGAAAATGCACAAAGAATCAACTAGGAGTTCGGCTGGGATTGGCCATAATCTTCTTCAGTGTGCATAATTCAGTGCCTCTATTTATACAGGGTCAATAGCGGCGCCGGCCACGTCCTTGCAGTCAGGTGGGATTGGGGGAAGGAATGTTAGTGTGTAACCTTTGCTATTTGGAGACCGTGTTTGCCTCTGCATCTCCACAAAGATTACTGGGAAAGATTTTTGTTAATGGGGAGGATCGTTGGGTCATAGGATTCACTTTGATAAGCGATTAGACCATGATAAACAATGATTTGTGAGATATATACATGCTTATACGTAAATATAATATTTTCATTTGATATGAACAATTTCTATGTAGAGGAAAATTATGCCGACACTTGAGGTGACGAACCATTCAAAGTTTGTTGAACAAATATCTAAATGTAACATTCCTACAGCTGTCAGGACGAAAGCATGTGTTATTATATTTTACTTATTTGAAAAGACAAAAACTCGATTGGCTGGAACATCATAGAACACTCTTATTCTTATGCCGACACTTACAGTGGCGAACCATCCAAAGTTTGGTGAATAGAGTGAACCTTTCGCAAGTCTACACTTGTAGTGTCGAACCATTCAAAGTTTTTTTTATAATTACAAAAATAAAGATAAAAAGAAAGGGGGTTTTGAAAACAGAAAAATGTTAAACATAAATAATTCATGAATTAGAGTTTATGTCGATACTCACAGTGACGAACCATTCATAGTTTGTTGAAAAATCATATTTACGTCCTACAGTTGTATCGATTAAATGTGCAGTAATACATATTTTATAGATTAGAAATAGTAGCATGAAACGAGCTCACCAATTGATCCGTCATCCTTGACTGAGCAGCAACAATCCACATTCAGCTTAACTCGTTTGCTCGGCTATATAAAAGCACTCAGAGAAAATAGGCGCACGACCCGAGAGGGAAAACAACTGACGACTGCTCGGGCTTTCTTGACGCACTGCCAAGGAGCAATCGTCAAGGTCGAAGATCAAACAGAACTAACCGATCGCGGCACTTTTTCACTTTACTCGACCGACGCGCGATATGTTTGATCCTGCCCTCGTCACCCGCTCCCGCAGGAGCAAGCGTCAAGGTCGGAAGATCAAACAGAACTTGTCCATACATTGTAAATTGGGCATATTTTATAGCATAGCATAGCATAGACTGACTGTACATGTCAATGGTTGCTACTCCGTGATTGATCGGAACTGGTAAGAATTGCACTACGATCCAAATGAATAAGGAATGGGAGTTTCCGCTTACTCTCGAAGTAAAATTTTAGCAGATCTAATATTATTGATCAATAACGGCGCCGGCTAAGTCCTTACAGTCAGTTGGGATGGGGAAGGAATGTTAGGGTGTAATGATTGTTGCTTCTAGAGACCGAGAATACCTCTGCATCTCCACAATCACCACGGGAAGGGTGTTTATTAGTGAGGGAGGAAAAGATCTGGGAGTCACCTCTGGTCGGTGATGCGATCCATGGACAAGGGGGAAATATACGACTTATATTTAAAGCTAGTTTTGTATTTTTGTCTCGAGAAGTTTTTGGAAAAAATACGTCAACATCTATAATGTCGAACAATTTAAAAGACGTTTTTATCAATGACGAAAACTGAAAATTACATGTACACTAAAGTCTTTTTTTACACGGTTTTTTTTGCACGCTTTATTTTTACACGGCTTTTTTTACACGCCTTTCGGAATTAACACGGTACTTTTTTGCACAAAATTCGGAAATAACACGGTTTTTTTTTTACTTATTTACACGGATTTCGGAATTAACACGGCTTTTTTTCCTATTCACACGGATTTCAGAATTAACACGGTACTTTTTCCACGGATTCTAGAATTACCACGGTTTGTTTTAACACAAATTCCAGAATTAGCACGGTTTTTTTTTGCACGGAATTTTTTTGCACGGCACGGGGGACCGTGTAAAAAAAAACCTTAGTGTATATATTTTAACTTATATGAAACAGGAATAATGCCGACACTTGTAGTGACGAACCACACATAGTTTGTTTGAAAATAACATATGAGTATTACTGTGCATTTTGTCTCGATATGGTAGAAGTTTTAGAAAATACGTCAACATACACAATGTCGAACAATTCAAAAGATAATTTTTAATAATGTCAAAAAGAGAAAAATATATGTATATTGAAATTGTATAAGAAAAAAGCATAATGCCGACACTTATAGTGACGAACCATACAATGTTTGTTTTAATATTACATAAAAGTTACGCTTTCAAGAAAAAATGTGTTATCATAAGCATGAAACGAACTCACCAGTTGGTAATCCATTCTCGACTGAACACAAAACTGACACTGACAGCAAAACTTCTTGGCGTCCCGAAAACAAACCGTCTTGCTTGGGCCTTCCCAAATACGTACCCAGCAAAACGCTCCAAAACAGGGAAAAAAAAATTCTCCGGCAACGAAAACACGCGCGAAACCGTCAGCAAAATCTATCGGACGACGCAAAACCGAACTGTCCTGCTTGGGCTTCACAAAGCACTACCCGTCCATACATTGTAAATTGGGCATATTTTAGGGAAAAAGTTTTTCTTATATCGAATTTTTTAAGTCCCAAAGTTTTTTTTTACTTATTTTTTTAATCCCGTATAACTCAAAAACGGTAAGACCTACAAAAAAGTGTTGTATGGGGGACTGTCGTGAAATTTCCTGAGGTTTTAGTTTACATTGCAAATTGGGGGAAAAAAGTTTTTCTTACCTCAAATTTTTTAAGTCCAAAACTGAAATTTATTTTTTCAAAGATTTTGTTTTAAACCGTGAAATATGATTGTGTTTTCAAGTGATAAATGAGTTTGAATCAGAAAATAGATTGTATTTTTTATTGAGAATAGTTAAAAAACGGAATAAAACAGTGATTATGTTTTTTAAATGCAGGTAATCAATGGACTTCGCCTTTGCCTATGAGAAAATCAACTCCGTCTAACAATCCGACGGATTTTTATGGTTTGAAAGGTATCACAACAGTATTGCAAACTTTGAAAAGTAACAACCTTATCCATACCCCATTAAATTCTCTTCTAGAAAAAGTTTTGTGAAAAAAACTGACTAAACGTACCTGCGTTAAACGCCAGATGAATAAGAAATAATGTATATGTTTGTATTGTTATCTACCTAAAAAAAGTTGATAAGCTCATAACTCATGATTTTATTTGCAAATAACAGTCTGCTTTCTACGAAACAAAAAAGACTTCTCAAAACAAGGTTAAATACTGGTAATTAGCGACTTTTCTGAAAATTATAACGCTGCCCAAGGATATCACTGGAATAATTCCCAAGCAACGATACACCAATTCTAGATTTACCATAAAAAAGATAATAAATTGGAAAATGTTAGTTTTATTATAATATCAGACCCATGACACAGTAGCAGTTCAGCTATTTATTTCAAAATTGATAAATTTTGTTAAACAAATCAAAAGTTATTTTTAAGTCAGATAGAGCTGCAGCTCATTATAAAAATAAAAAAAAAATCAGCTTATGTAATTTTAAGAAAATATATGGATTGGAAGCAGAATGGCACTTTTTTGCCACATCCCACGGCAAAGGCCCCTGTGACGCTATTGGTGGCACTCTCAAGCGAATGGCAAAAAGAGCAAGTCTTGCAAAATACTATGGAAACACAATCGTAACTCCGCGAAAACTATTCGACTGGGCAGTGAAACAAACTGATACATGTATCACCAAATTAAATTTCTGTTATAAATCTAATGAACAATATGTTAAAATGTCAGAGGAATTGGTGGAATTGTTTGATAAGGTTAAAACTGTCCCTGGTACCCAAAAATATCATTGTTTTATGCCTACTAGTGGTACACAAATTGCAGCCAAACGGTGTACCAATTCAGAGGATGAACCAAAAATATTCAATTTATTCAGTAAAGCCCAAAAATAATGTAAATATTCATGTGCAGATACTACGTCTTAGGATATATAGCAATAATAGAAATAAAAACAAACCATGACTTTTTCATAAGCATAATATTGACCCTTTCCAGACACCTGTTAAGATTGGCTTTGACCAAATAAGAAATTAAATATTATTGTGATATCTTTCCAACCATAAAAAACCCATCGGATTGTTAGACGGAGTTGATTTTCTCATAAGCGGTTTGGTGCGAGATCAATTGAATTTAATTAAAAAAAAATCTGTATTATTCCGTTTTATTTCTTTTAACTACTCCCAATAAAACAAATATGATCTATTTAGTGATTAAAACTCATTTAAGGATTTGCTTAAGGATGATCCAAATCTGAAACCGTTTTTTTTTAAATCGACTTTAAAGTTTTGAATATTTTTTTTCAGTGTAGAAAATGTTTTTCATTTTTTCATTTATTTTTCTAAAACGTCAGGAAATTTCACGACAGTCCCCCATACAACACTTTTTTGTAGGTCTTACCGTTTTTGAGTTATACGGGTTTATGAAAAAAAAGTAAAACAAACTTTGACCCTTTCCAAATGCTAGTCTAGATCGATTTTGAAAAAACAAAATATGCAAAGTATCTTAGTTGCAAAAGTCTCACGCCATATTTTGTCACCTTTCCCCTTAAGGAATTCAGCTGACGAAAATAAAGAACCCTCCTCCGTCTGCTGGAATGGCAAATGCGGTCTTCTTTTGCTACAGATAATATCACGGCGACGAAGATAATCAAGTGCTGCAAGATTGACTCCCACAATCTTGGAGGATGCGTTTCATCGCCTTCGTTGTTATTGTCGTCTTCATCTGCGTTGTGAATTTAAGGCACTTTTACCCCGGGAAACGAGCGCCTTCCGTCACCCACTTAGTCATCGTCGTCTTGGAAGCGATTCGACGCTGAGAGCTTCCCTGAAGAGCATTTTTGACACTCCATATTCATATTCATAGCTGACTATCACTCGAATTTTTCCCAACGATGGACCCGGTTCACTCAAACGAAACGATTGAAAGGGAAAGTGAGTGGGTGCTTCCAGAGAGCATCATCTCCAACAAAGTCAACGACAGAAGCTGCAGCCACTGACTGACTAACCCAATGAATGACAGAGGATGGATGCTGAAGGGTCTCAATATTTATTAACTTACCGGAAAAAGTACCGACAACAAAGGTTGTCTGACAACTGGGGGATGGAAGTTGGAGCATGGAAGTGAAATAGGGTGGGTGAGGGATTGGACTTTATGTTGCGTGAAGTTTATCGCATCTCCCACTCCCGTACCCTTATCTGTGCCGTACGACGAAATACGGGCGAAGCCAGGATTCCCATCAGGGGGAGCGATTTCAAAACTTCATTCACGAATTTTACGTTAAACGATACATTAAATAATGAAAAATAATTAATATTCTATTCTCACAGTGAATAATAAAGTGGAGTCATACAATAATTCTGAAAAGATTTTTGGCAGAAGTCTAATTTCAAGTTGAACTTGCAACGAAAACAGAGACTTGCTTTCCAGTTCCTGGAACGTTTATTTTTGTCCAACGTTAAAAAATCCGTTTAGTGTCTCATTTGTGTTTGTGCGTTTATCTCCTGGATTGGTACTGGGAATGCTGTTCACAATGTCTTGTCTTTGATATAATTCAGATTTTGCATGTTCCCGTAGTTTCTTAGGACAGTAGCTACTTTTAAGACCGTACTAACTTTTCTGTTTTAGCACGTTTTAACTATTGTTTTTCAATCAATGTTATAACTCACGCACGTAACTAACATTTAAGGCTTTTCTGTTTCGCACCTTCTATCTTTATCTGACGTCTTCCCTACCTACTGTCATTCTTATTTTGATGTTGACGCACAGCGGCGCTTCGGTATGAAAACGATGATACCGTAAATTTTGGTGAAATTGATCACTATGTCACACGGTTTTATTTCTTCCAAATGGAGCACAAATATCAAGGTAACCTGCAGTGAACGAACATTGTTTGTCGTAAATAATGTTGAATTGTGAGTTGTGAAGTTTTTTTGCGTTAAAGAATGTTTATTTCTATGAAAATAATGCAAAATTTCAAAATCATGTACGGTGCAGTATTGACAAACATCCATAAACTTCTAGTTCTAAACAATGATTTGAACATGGTATAAACCTAAAAGTTTGTGAGGATGCTTAAGATATGTTCCCAAACCAGATTTAATCACCGAAATTCTTGGAAATTTGCTCATTCGGCTATAATAATTGAATTTCTGTTAGACATCAGAAAATTCCTTAGGAAATTGCCTACATTCAGGCGTTTTCAGCATAATTCTTGAAATTTAACTAATCATTATTTCTATAAATATTGCATTGTTAAGATTTTAGTAAGCATGTTCGGATTCAGAGAGCTCAAATTTATTATGTAGAGTTGTTTTGAAAACTAACAATAATCGCATTGACAAGTGATCAATTTCACCCCGAAATGAGATCCCCCGATTTTTTATTTTAGAGATATTTCTTAGCACTAAAATGACATTTCTTAGAAAATTTCAGTAAATGAGCTAATGAGGCTCACCTTTGTACTTGTTTTCCTGCATTTAGTTGTTTGACATTGTTAACGTTATAGAAAACAGACAACAAAAATCGTGAAAAATGATCAATTTCACCCGAAATTACGGTACCCTATAACGCAAGTCTGGATAACGGCGATTGGATGTGTAGGTGCGACGCAATTAATGTTGCGACACTCCTCCCAGTGCTCGGACTTACTGGTCCGACGTACTTACAGTTGCACCGACGTCCAATACTGCCAGCTTCACGGCTGGTCTCTCAAGGAGCGCTGTTGCTGTTTTTACGACAGCTCGACAAACCTGACCATCCTTTGATCGGATAGTGCGAACCACACGGAATTTCGGCCAACAGTTCCTCGGTAATGTCTCGTCTACGATGACCACGATGTCTCCTTCCGCTATGGGCTTGACGCGGGTGAACCACTTCGTCCTTCTGGTTAGGGTTGGCAGGTACTCGGCTACCCAGCGTCGCCATAATCGGTTGGCGTAGACCTGAGACGTTTTCCAGGTATGCTTGAGGGCGTAGCTACTATCATCAAACGCGATCGGGGGCTTTGAACCGTCTGACGACCCGAGCAAAATATGGTTCGGTGTGAGTGACTGTGCGTGCTCGTCGTCCAAGGGCAGTACTGTCAAAGGACGTGAGTTGACAATCAGTTATATCTCGGTCAACGGCGTGTGAGTTGGGTTTGCTTTAGGGCCTTCTTCGCCGTCTGGACTAAGCGTTCCCACGATCCGCCAAAGTACGGGGATGCAGGTGAGTTGAAGGACCACTTAGTGTCTGCGGTGACGAAATGCTGCATCAGCTTGTCTTGATTAACTTGCTGCAGTGCTTCCTTCAGCTCCCGGCTGGCTCCGACAAAGTTAGTACCTCGATTGCTGATTATTTCCAGTGGGGTACCTCTTCTGGCGATAAAGTTACGCAGGGCGAGGATACACGAGTCCGTAGTGAGGCTACTGGCGACCTCGATGTGCACGGCTCGCACGGTGAGACGGCCGACAACCACGTTCATCGGCCCAAAGTAGTCGATACCAATGTAGGAAAACGGCCGGCAGAAGGCTTTCAACTGTGCAGATGGAAGGGCAGACATTTCCGGCGCAGCTGGCTTCGCGAGGCGGTTTTTACAGTGTTGACATCGATTTCGTACACGATTGTACGTGGAGCGGAGTTGAGGTACGTAGAATCTTCGTCGGATGTCGTTTAGGGCAGTCTGGTGGTTCATATGACAATACCGTTGGTGAACGCCGGCAATGATCAAATCTGTTGCCGCGTGGCGCTTGGGCAGCAGAATCGGGTGTTTCATACACTCGTCTACGACTTCACAGGCGTCGATACGGCCTTTCATACGCAGTAATCCATCTTCGTCCAGATACGGACTCAGCTTGTACAGCGAGCTATTTGTCGGCAACGGCTTACTTCTCGGTGTAAGTTTCGACTCCTCTAGTAGACCGATCTCGGGGGCGAACTCAGCATCCTGCACCATCTTGAAAATCAACAATTCTGCTGTCCTCAACTCCTCCTGCGTTAGCGGACCGGTGACGATTGAGTTTTTCGCCAGCTTTTTACGTAAATTCGCCGGATATCGTCGCACGTATGCCATACGACGTAGCAGATCACTCCAATTTGAATCTTCCCAACGAAGAAGCGCAGGCTGCGCAAAGTGATGGAGCGCCCGCGGCCGCATTTCTTCTGCGGTCTCTTCGAACTTTGACGGAGGGTAAAGCCACTGCTCTCTTGGCTTCCACAGGAAATCTGGAGCGTGAAACCACCGACATGTAGGCGATAGATCTGGTGGTTTTTGCCACTTTGTAGCATCATCGGCGACGTTCAATTTAGTAGAAATCCAGTTCCACTCATTCGTCTCCGTCAGCTCCAGCAATTCACTTACACGCATTCCTACAAACTGGCTGTATTTTCGGTGGTCTGAATTAAGCCAGCAAAGTACGTCACGAGAATCTGACCAGAAAAACCTTTCTACGGGCTTTCCATGACATCGTTCGCCAAACGAGCTCCGGTTATCGCTGCCTGAAGCCTCGGAAGCGACGTAATACCGATGGAAGGGAAGTGAGTTGATCTAGACTGGTCAGTAGGAAAGAGTTCAATGACGTTCCCGCCACTTTTGCTGCCGCATCCTACACGATACGTAATTTTCCCGGCTTGTTAGGATTCACCACTGGGAAGATGGGAAGGTATCACACGCGTGAGAAATGCTCTGACAGTTGGCTCTCCGTTAGCTTCACGATATACCCGTTCCGCTCGTAGTCCCGGATTTTCTCCTTCAGCGCTTCAGCCAGTTGCGGTTCACGTTGCATCCGCTTCTCCAAGCATACCAGTCGCCGCATCGCCATTGACTTGCTGTCCGGAAGTCGCACATCATCGTACCGCCACAGCAAACCTGTTTCGTACCGCTTCTCCTTCAAATGCGTCAGCGATACCAGTAGTCGTTCAGCTCGCTCGTCGTCTTTCGATAACAGCGGTTTGATAGGGCTCGGTATACCTTGGCTCTCCAGCGTAAAATAGGCTTTTACGGCGTTGTGCAGTTCGATATCATTCTGCTCACTGACACAAGTGGAAGCTGTGGTGCCCAGTGAAATCCGTCACCGCTTGGACTGCTGTAGAGCAAGGACCGAACACTATCCAGCCTAGACGAGTTCTGGTAGCGATCGGTTCGTTGATTCCTCCTTCTCTGCTATCAAGCGCATGACACAGACGAATATTGTCCATTCCAATGAGTATTCATGGCCGGACGTTTCGGTAAGAATCAGCCGACAAATCTTTCAGGTGGTGATACTGCCGCACTAATTCTTCCATCGCGAGAGTTTTTCGTGGTACAAAGAGACTTTTCACGGTGTGTACCTTGGGGATCCAGTAGGTATTCGATTCGTGCACTGCGGAAATCGCCAGTGCCAGCATCATGGAATTCATTTCTTGACGCTGATGGTCCGCGGTTCATTCTCACACAAGAGGTACGATTCGCCTTCAAGTTCCAGCTCTTTCAGTAAACTGTGTTCCATCATCGTTGCTGATGAGCCGTCGTCCAAAAAGGCGAAGGTACGTACGGACTTTCCTCTTCCGTGAAGCAGCACCGGGACGTAACGGAAAAGAACTTGGCTAACTTTGCTTACGTGGGTGTTACACGTCTCGATATGCGATTCCGCAGTGGATTGGGTAGTCGACGATTGAGAGCTCTCTTGTCGCTGGTATCTGGAGTCATCATGTAGCAGCTCATGATGCATGTACGTGCAACCGTTCCTTCCGCAAGCTTGCTTCACTGTACAAGCTCCAAAATGTTTCGCTAGACACTTCCGACACAGCTTGTTGTGCTTGAGCGCAGTCCATCGCCCACTAACACTCATATCTCGAAAGGCTTTGCACGATTCCACGCTACTGCAGCCTCCTTGGCAAATAACGCACTGCTTACTGGTCGGCTTCTGCACAATCTTCGACATACTTGCTGGAGCTGACGTCTGGCAAGAGCTGGCCTCGTGATGAAAGTGCAATTCCTCCTTCCAGCCACGCTTTTCCTGCTTGCCCACGTTTGCAATGATGGACGATGGGACTGTTATTACGCATGCTGCCTCCACAAGCGTACCCAACCAGGTACTGAAGTCCGATAGTGTAACCGCTTGCAGCGTTTGCCGATGCTTCGCCCAATCAAGCTTGATAGTAGGCAGCAACCTGTCCACTAGCTCTTGAAGAAGCGCCACGTTGCACAGATGCTCGTTCAAACCGCAGGCTACGATTGTCGCACATCTGTTCTGGACCGCTACACCAAAATCGATGAGAGTTCCAAGTTTCTCCGTCTTCGGCGCAGGCATCTCCCTAATCTTGCTAACTAGCGAGTGGACGATCACTTCTGGACGACCGAACAGGGTACGTAGTGTACCAATCACTCCTCCAAGCCCAACTGGGTACAACAGCCTACTCCGAACCACCTCGAGAGCCTTTCCTTTCAGACTCCGCTGAAGCCGAAGAAGGTTCTCCTCGTCGCTGAAACCGCACATTCTTGTAGTGCTGTCATAGGTGGCAATACACAGCGGCCACTCCTCGGGATTGCCGGTGAAGATGGGAAGCTCTTTCGCCACTGCTTGTCGCGCAGCAAGCTGACTTCTGCTAAGCTCGTGTGTACCACTCATCGATGAAAGGCCAGAATGATGATTCGAAACAAATGCATGCGCGTTAACGCTCAGGTCGCTGGAATTTGCCCCCGCTCGATCGTTGGAATGTGTTCCCGCTTGGTCGCTGTTGCCCATCTCCATCGCTCTCAATCTTTCTTCAAGACGCTTCGTCTCCAGTTCCTGCTTCTTCGCCATCTGCTGCTGTTCAATCCGCTCGATCACCTTGCTCACATCTGTCGCTGAACGGTTTTCTCCTAACGTTGTAGAATTTGCACTAGGAGGAGCCACAGTTATTGGAGCAAACAGTTCGGATCGGATTTCTGCCTCTCTCATCTCTAGACGGCGTTGAAACTGGTGCTGCAAGTCATTCACCGCGTTCTTCATCTCCTGGTCCTTCTGCGCGAGCAGTTTCTCATATGACTGCTGTTGCTCCTGGAAACTACGCTGCATCTGCTCCAACCGCTTTTGGAACGCTGCGAGTTGTTTGTTCTGCAGTTCCTGGTCGCTGATCGATGTCTTGGTTGTTCCACCATGTGAAGGAACCGTCAGATGGGTCGGAGTGCCCTGGGATGCCTGCCTTGCTTCGCACGATGTACAGCTCCAGTCAACTTCCTCGACCCCTTCATCGACGCCCACGCACTGGAACCATCCACCACAGTCATCACAGCACACCATCCAGCTATCGTCCGGTTCTTTGCACACACCACAACTCACATCGACCCTTGGCACATTATCTCGACGATTTGACATTTTTGCAGCCTTCCCGATCGCGAAATAAACGGATTTTTTAAAATGTTGCAATTGCAACGAAAACAGAGACTTGTTTTCCGGTTCCTTGAACGTTTATTTTTGCCCAACGTTAAAAAATCCGTTTAGTGTCTCATTTGTGTTTGTGCGTTTATCTCTTGGATCGGTACTGGGAATGCTGTTCACAATGTCTTGTCTTAGATATAATTCAGATTTTGCATGTTCCCGTAGTTTCTTAGGATAGTAGCTACTTTTAAGACCTTTCTGTTTTAGCACGTTTTAACTATTGTTTTTTAATCAATGTTATAACTCACGCAAGTAACTAACATTTAAGGCTTTTTTGTTTTGCACCTTCTATCTTTATCTGACGTCTTCCCTACCTACTGTCATTCTTATTTTGACGTTGACGCACAGCGGCGCTTCGGTATGAAAACGATGATACCCTATAACGCAAGTCTGGATAACGGCGATTGGATGTGTAGGTGCGACGCAATTAATGTTGCGACACCAAGAGTTATCGAAAAAGTTCGTCGTAACGCATTTCCAAAAATATGTATTATAAATATGAATTCTAAAATCAATATTTAGTCCCCGTCCCCGCTTCGCTCATGGAACCACCTATGGCAAACCGAACTCACCGATAAAGTAGGGTTCTTTATTGGCACACTAGAGATCGTTGACAAGAGAACCACACATGGAGAGGACGACTCACAGGTACACGACGACGGAGAGGCTTTCTACGTGTCAAAGCAATCGATTATTGATTCTATCTCACGAAGACGGTGACAACGATGATGATGACACCCCCATCGCCCGCTCCTCTGTGACATGATAACGTGTTCGTAGTCACGGAGGTGAATCCCGTCACACAGTTCCAGTCGGTGACGGTTATGACTTACTCACTCACGTGTACCAAGTCACAGCAACTATCGTTACACAGAGGTTACGATTCTCGAGCGACACCACGGCGATGTGTTTCTAGTGGAAATGGACGTGATGTGCTTGCTGTAACGACCGCCAGGAGAGCTTTTAGAGGAGCATGAAATTGGATGACTAGCGGTTGGGAATTTACGGTGATGAGAGTTCCGAATGGCTCGGTCGATGGATGGTATTTGTTCGGAGCGTGTTTGCAGTCAGGATGGAAGGACCTTAAATTGGTAAATATAGAAGTAGAAGTAGAATTGTAAGAAAAATATGAAATTGGACTGAAAGTAGTATAATTATAAGGAGAAGGTAACGTAGAAGAAGAATTAGGGATAGAATAAGAAGTAGAAATAGTCTCTGTCGAAATCATATTAGAGATAGAAACTTGATAATACGTACCTGAATTTTCAGTCTCTGATTGGTCTCTGATTGGTCCACCAAACATCGTTTCCAGGACCCGCAACATCAGCATTTTCTGTGCTCTGTTTTTTTTCTAGATTTTAATTTTCATCGATACGTATCAAAATGCTGACAAAACAAATATGTAAGGATGAGAAAATAAACAAGAAGCCATTTTCCACTTATCTTCTCAGGAAGAAATAGAATAATAAGTAGAAGGTGAAGTCGAAATGTAAGCTGAAGTCGAGCTCAAAGCAAAAGTAGAAGAAGGGGT
This sequence comes from Aedes aegypti, assembly GCF_002204515.2. Classification (NCBI taxonomy): domain Eukaryota; kingdom Metazoa; phylum Arthropoda; class Insecta; order Diptera; family Culicidae; genus Aedes; species Aedes aegypti. The sequence continues at coordinate 37,226,763 of NC_035107.1, read as the reverse complement.
AGAAGTAGAATTAAAGTCGAATTAAAAGCTGCAGTAAAGTAAATGTAGAAGCTGAACTTAAAGTAGGAGTAAGATGGAAATAAAAAAAGGAAAAAGCAGAAGCAAAACTAGAAGTAATAGTAGAATTAGAGCAAGAATTAGAAGAACATGTAATAGTAGAAGCAGACGTGGACTTTGATATTGCATTAGAAGAAAAAGTAAAAGAAGCAGTAGTAGAAATAGTGAATCTAAGCATAAGAAAATGCAGAAGTTTTCCTAGGAGTAAAATAAGATGTAAGATTAAAATAGAGATAGAAGAACACTTGTAACAGAATCAGAAGTTAAAGCCGTATAACAAGCCGAAGTCGTAATAAAAGTAGAACAAAAGTTATAACTAGGAGTAAATAGAAGTAAAGCCAGCAGCAGAAGTAGAATGAGAAGGAGTATTCGAAGAAAATATGAAGCAGAAATAAAAGTGGGGGCAGCTTTGGAAATAAAAAAACGGAAGCAACTAACTAAACTAAAAGTGATAGCAGAAGTAGAAGCAGAAGTGGACATCGATGTTGCTCTGTGTTGCATTTGAAGAAAAAGGAAAAGTAGAAGTTGAAATAGCAAATGCAAGTAGAAAGGAATGCAGAAGTTAACGTAGGAGTTAAATGGGATGTTAAAGAAAGAATTGAGATATCAGATAAGAGTAGAAAAAAGCTACAACTAGGAGTACATAGAGGTAAAATCAAAGCCAACAGCAGAAGTTGAATAAGATGAAGTATTCGAAGAAGATTCGAATATGGGAGCGGAAATAAAACTAGAAGTAGAAGTCAAACTAAAAATCTTAATTTAAGATCAAACTCGATGTTTAAGAATAGTGGCCGTAAGATTTAGACACAGTTCAATTTTGTCTACAAAATAATGTTTGGTTCAGGATATATTAATTTTGATTTTTTTGTGCTATGATATGACACAAAACGCTGTGAAATATAAACGTTGCTCGTTTTTGGTAACATGATGTTTTGGGTCGTGTTGGCCAATCCTTATGAACAATATAAGAGTAGTCTATATCAGCCATTCCATGAAAAACCGATCTGGTGGGTCAACGAATTCCGTGAAAATTTGCTATTTTGTTCCTTATCCGAAATAAGGATACCGTCAAGCTACCATGCACCGTGCATTTAAGAAAAATTTGCACTTCAAAAAATTATATAACTTATCCAAATAATTCGAAGCGTACTAGAATACCACTACGTAGCGTGCAATTATATCATTATTCAGGGAAAAATCTAAAACTAGTGATGCATAACAAAAAAATACTTTAAAATTATGTTCGAAAATGACATGTTAAGGTCGCCTCGTACCGTTCTATGTCACCATTCACCGTGCGTATAGTTTTCGTCCTGATTTTATTTCATATCTTGAAGAAACGTTGTTAATGGAGCAACTATGTTGCTAGTAGTGTGCGCACTCATTTTTAAGAGTATTCATATCTTCATTTACAATAAAAACCATAAAACGTTTAAAAATTGGCTAAATTATTATTTTTTCAATAAAATCGTTATATGAGATTTGTCTGTATTGTGCAAACAATTCCATATTCACTCAAAAACCAAATATTAAGTAGTTTAATTATGGCATAACATTAAATCTAATGTTACCGAATAATTTCATGGCTTTTACACTAATGCACGGTAATAGGAACCATATGTATTGAAAAGGATCCCTTCACCGTACATTTAGGTTTCGACTGAGATACAATAAAAAATTCTGATTTGCATAAAATCTCATTGCTTATACAATGAAATACATCTTACTAATGGTATCCACATTGAAAACTTGTTGACATTTTGAAAAATTTCATACTCTAACGTTAAAATGAAAAATCTGAATTTTTGGCGTATCTACTAAGAGTGTTGAAAAATATCATTATCAAACAGAACTCATATGATTTTGACAACATAAACTAGGTTTTTTAAAATGCTTTGTGACATAAACTACCTCATTTTATCAGTTTTATCTTATTTTGTTGACAAAAGAATAATTTGTGAAAATTGTATGAATATTCTGTAGGAATTTGTATATGTGCACGGTGAATGGAGGCCGCACGGTGACTGGTGACTTAACGGTACACGTGTTTTTTGATTTTTTGATTAGGGTGACCATTTCCGAATTAGGGTGGTCAGAAAAATCACGATTTTGCAAAATTTCTATTTCTAAAAAGTTTTTATGATTTATATTTTTGAAAATAAAAAATCAGTCATTTTTCATCGGCACACACTGTAGGTCTCAGCGCATTGGATTTTTAATTTTAAAAAACAATCATAACTTTCGAACGGCTCAACCGATTTCCAATATTTTTTTATGGAATTAAAGCTTAAGATTTCAACTTTTCAGACAAAATTGAAAAAAAAAATAAACAAAAATATTATATTACATGAAAAAATATAAAAAATCCTAGTTTTTTTTTAGAAATTTCCATTTATTTCAATCTGAAAAAAAAATATTTTTTCAATGTTTTACATTGTTTTTCTGAAAGGTTGGAATCTTAAGCTTTAATTCCATAGAAAAAGATTGGAAATTGGTTGAGCTGTTCGAAAGTTATGATTGTTTTTTAAAATTTAAAATCTAATGCGCTGAGACCTACAGTGTGTGCCGATAAAAAATGACTGATTTTTTATTTTCTAAAAAAAATATAATCTCAAAAAAATAAAAAAACATACATCGCTGAAAATTTTACAGTTAATGTAAAATTTTCTGAACTTTCAAGAAAAAATGAGAGCAGTAATAGCCCCTTTGGTCCTGAGGCCTTCGAAACACAAAAAATCGGAAATTATTGATTTTTTTTTCGTGGAAAAAACATTTTTTGTTAAGTTTTATATTTTTCAAGAAAAGCCAAAATCTTGAGCTTTCATTTTGTCTAAAAAGATTGTAAATCGGTCAATGGGTTCAAAAGTTATATTTTTTAGAAATAGAAATTTTGCAAAATCGCGGTTTTTCTGGCCACCCTAATTTGGGAATGGGAAAACCCTAATCAAAAAATCCAAAAACACATGTAGCCTTATTTCGGATAAGGAACAAAATAGCAAATTTTCACGGAGTTCGGTGACCCACTTGATCGGTTTTTCATGGAATGGTTGATATATACTCCTAGAATTGAAAGCAAAAACAGAAGTAAAAGCCGACGGCGAAATGCAAGTCGATCTTGAAGTAGAAGTAAAAATGTAAGAGTACGAGAAGTCGAAGTGTTGGTCAAAGTAGATCAAGAAGTAGAAGCAGAAGTAGAAAGTAAAGTTGCAGTGAAATTATTAGGCAAAATAGTAGAATAGGTAAAAACGCAGTAGAAGTAGAAGCAGAGATAGCTATAGAAGAAAATATATCGAAATCGATTGCAAAGTTAAAGTGAAAGTGGAAAAAAGGTACAAGTCGAAGTAGAAGTAAACGAAGTAACATACATTTTGGTAGGTAGAAGCAAAAGTGAACTTGTATATAGAAGAATAGAAGAAAATATAAATAGAAGCAAAAGTTGAAGTTCAACTTAAAAAATAAGGAGTAATAAGAGTATAAGTAGATATAACAGAAGAATAAATATGAAAGCAAAAGTATAAACAAAAATAAAATGTTGGGAACAGTACAGTGGAGAAATTGATATAGGAGTCGTCAATATCAATATAGTCAGTCAATATCAATGTAAAAGTAAAAGTCAAATAGAAATGAAAATGAAAGCAAAAGTATAAAAAAAAATATATCAAAGAGAATGTCGAATCAAAGTTTGTTTGTAAAATTTTAGGAGAAGAAGTATAAACAGCACTAGAAGTATTATTTTTAGCTGCTGTAGATATATATGAGTTATAATATTGTTTTTTTTTTTTTTTTTAAATTTTGTTCGGGAAGTAGACTACATCTTTTCCTAGATTTAAGCAAAAAAATGTATGAAAGTGTAGAAGTAGAAGTTAAAGTAGTTAAAGTAGATCGAGTTAAAGCACTATTTAAAATAGATCCAGAGTAGAAGCAGAAGTTGAAGTAACTTGAAAAAGAAGCAGAAGTAGAAGGTAAATTTGCAGTGAAACTAAGAA